>NC_057343.1:131389772-131692803 GCF_016509475.1 Prionailurus bengalensis
AACAAAAGCAAAAATAAATTATTGGGACTACACCAAAATTAAAAGCTTTTGTGCAGTAAAGGACACCAGTCACAAAATTAAAAAGGAATTTAATGAATGAAAAAAAGGTATTTGAAAAGGACATATCTGATAAGGGCTTAACATTTAAAGTATCTAAAAACTTAAATTCAACATACAAAAACTAAACAATCCAACTAAAAATGGGAAAAAAGTCCTAAAAGACATTTTTTAAAGGAAGACATACAGATGGCCAACAGACACATGAAAAGATGTTTGACATCAATCATCCAACAGGGAAATGCATCAAAACCACAAATGAGATATCACCCCACACAGTCAGAATGGCTAGTACCAGAAAGAAATAATAAGATTAGGTGAGGATGTAGAGAAAAAAGAACCTTCATACACTGTTGATGGGAAGGTCAAATACTACAACCACTGTCGAAAACAGTAAGTAGGTTCCTTCAAAAAATTAAAAGTAGCAATACCACACAATCCAGAAATTCCAATACTGGATGTTTACCCAAGGAAAATAAAAACACTAATTAAAAAGGGGGTGCATCTCAACAATAGCCAAATTATGGAAAGAGCCTAAATGTCCATCAACTGATGAATGGATAAAAAAATTTTGGTTTATATACACAATGGAGTACTATGTGGCAATGAGAAAGAATGAAATATGGCTCTTTGTAGCAACATGGATGGAACTGGAGAGTGTTATGCTAAGTGAAATAAGCCATACAGAGAAAGACAGATACCATATGGTTTCACTCTTATGTGGATCCTGAGAAACTTAAACCCATGGGGGAGGGGAAGGAAAAAAAAAGAGGTTAGAGTGGAAGAGAGCCAAAGCATAAGAGACTGTTAAAAACTGAGAACAAACTGAGGGATGATGGGGGGTGGGAGGGAGGGGAGGGTGGGTGATGGGTATTGAGGAGGGCACCTTTTGGGATGAGCACTGGGTGTTGTATGGAAACCAATTTGACAATAAACTTCATATATTGGAAAAAAAGGGGGGGTGCATTCTAAGGGGTGCATCTGAGAGAATGGAAAAAGTGGTATAATTATACAATGGCATATTACTCATCCATAATAGGAAATTATATCTTGCAATTTATGACAACATGGATGGACACAGAAGGTATTACGCTAAAGGAAATAAGATACAGACAATTACATTATTTTACTTATATGTGGAATCCACCACCCCCAACCAAAATGAACAAATAAACCAAGAAAAATGAACAGAACTTGAAATATAGAGAACAATCTTGTGCTTTCCAGAAGGGAGGGTGGAGAGGAATGAGCAAAATGGGTAAAGGGGAGTGAGAGATTCTATATTTCAGTATGGAATGAATAAGCATGGGATGAAACCCACAGCATAGCAAATCTAGTTAATGGTATAGTAATGGTAATGTATGGTATATTGTGGTGAGCAGAGCTTAACTTATAGAGTTGGTGAGTCACTATGTTGTACACTTAAAACCGGTATAACATTCTGTAGTAACGACTTCAATGAAAAAGATAAAAAACAAGAGTGTTGACTCTGACCATTCCTATTCAGTACATTACTGGAAATCCTTACAGAGCAGTCAGAAAAGAAAAAGAAAGTAAAAGCACCAGAATTGTACAGGAAGAAGTAAAAGTGTCACAATCTGCAGATGATAGGGTTTTATAAATAGAAAATACTCAAGTCCACACCTAAAAACTCTTAAATCTCTATGAATTCAGTAAAGTTGTAGGAGGCCAAATTATCATAAAAAGCAGTAGTATTTCTATATACTAACAATGAAATATGTGAAAATGAAATAAAGAGATCCCATTTACAACAGCATAAATAAATCAATAAAATCCTTATTAACAAACTTAACAAAAGAAGTGAAAAACCACTGCTCTGGAAACTTCAAGATACTGAAGTTAAATCAAAGAAGAAATGAAAAAATGAGTGGTAGTCTCTGTTTATGGATTGGAAGAATTAATATTAAAATATATGTACTATTAAAAGCAATCTATAGATTCAGTGCAGTCTCTATCAAGATTTCAGTGGCAACTTTACAGGAGGAAAAAACACAGTCTTAAAAATAAGATGGCACGACAACAACCCTGAATAGCCAAGGTAATCCTGGCAAATTAGAAACAGGAGACATCAAAACCCTTGATTTTAAACTATACTATCAAACTATATTAAAACAGTATGGTACTGGTGTAAAAACAGACAAAGAAATCAATGGAACAGAATTAAGAGCCCAGAGGTAAACCCAAGCATATACAATCAATATTAATAAGGGAGCCAATATCGTTCAATGGAGAAAAGACAGTCTATTTAATAAAAGGTGCCAAGAAAATTAGGTATTCACATGTAAAAGAATAAAACGGCACCCCCTTTAGTCACTAACAAAAATTAACTTGAAGTGACTTAAACATAAAACCTGAGACCATGAAATTCTTAGAAGAAAACAGGAAAAATGTTATTTGCTATGGGCGTTGGCAATGATTCTTTGGATGTGGCACCTAAAGGATGAGCAACAAAATAAAAAAAAAAAAACAGCTGGGTTACATCAAACTAAAAAGCTCTTACACAGCATAAGAAATTATCAACAAAGTGAAAAGACAACCTACTGAACGGAAAAATATATTTGCAAACTATATACCTTATAGGTGGTTAATATCTAAAATATGTAAAAAATTCATGCTGATAAAAATTAAAAAGCAAACAATCTAATTGGCCCATCTAAATGGACAAAAGACCTAACTGTACATTTTTCCAGAGGTGACTTGCAAAAGGCCAACATGTACATGAAAAGATGTTCAGTTTCAGTAATCATCAGGGAAATGCAAATTAAAAATACTATGAGGTATCACTTCATGCCCATTACAATGGCCATTATAAAAAAGTACATATAGTTCTCCTACCATTGCACCCACAATAACTGAGGTGGTCACTGCAGACAACCAGGCTGTGGGCCAGCTCCACCCACCAGTACACCCACACCAGTCGCAGTTCATTCATAATAAGAGGGTTCACGCAGCCCACACAGGGTACATTCTCAGAGCAGCCAGTGCTTATGACCAGGTGGCATTGTGCTCTGGGCCACAAAGGAGGCCGTCTACATAAAACCACTGCTGTCAAGGCAAACAGATGCAGCTGACTTACTTAATGCAAACAAACAGAGAGAATGAGACAAAATAGGGAGACATAGAAACATGTTCCAAACAAAAGTACAAGACAAAACCTGAGAAAAAGACCCACATTAAATGGACCAATCTACTGAAAAAGAGTTCAAAGTAATGGCCATAAGGATGTTCAATGAAATTGAAAAAAGAAAGGATTAACTCAGAGAGAAGTTCAATAAAGAGAAAATATCACAGCTGAAAAATATAGTACATGAAATAAAAAAAAAAACACTAGAGGAAAACAAGAGATTAGAGAAAACAGCAGAATGGATCAGCAAGCTGAAAGACAGGATAGAGATTGAAAATCACTCATGCTGAACAGAAAAAAAAAAGATAATTTGAAGGGACCCCTGGAACAACATTAAGCATAATAACTTTTGCATTATAAGGGCCCCAGCAGAAGAGGACAGAGAAAGGTGCAGAAACAGCAGCTGTAAACCTCCCTAGCCTGAGGAAAGAAACAGACATTCAGGTGTAGGAAGCAGAGGGAACCCCCAAAACTATGAACCCAAGGAGGTCTACAGAAAGACACATAATAGTTAGAAAGTCAAAAAGCAAAGATAAAGTCTTAAAAGTATCAAGAGGAAAACACATATTTATGTACAAGTGAAATCTCATGGACTGTCAGCTAACTTTTCAGCAGAAACTTTGCAGTCCATAAGGGAGTGGCATGATATATTCAAACTGCTGAAAAGAAAAATCATACAATCAAGAATATTCCACCTGGAAATACTGTCATTCAGAATTGAAGGTGAGATAAAGGAGTTGATCTCCACTCAGCTGGCCTTATAAGAAATGTTAAAGTGTCTTCTTTCAGCAAAGAAAAGGTCATAACTAGAAATAAAAAAATATACATATATTAAAGAAAAAAATAACATCAGTAAAACCAAATGTATAGTTCAAGGTAGTAGATAAATCATTTATAAAACCAAGAAGAAGGTTAAAAGACACAAAATTATGAAATCAATTATATCTACAAATTAAGGAATACATAAAATGTGAAGGGCTAGTGTAAAAAAGTAGTGCTTTTAGAGTGTATTTGTACTTAACTTACCATCAAACTAATGCAGACTATTATACTGAGGGCGTTACATAGTAACTACAAGCCAAAAACCTTTAAGAAATATGCAAAATTATTTAAAAAGAGGAATCCAAGCCTAACACTGAAGAAAGTCATCAAATTGTAAGACAACAAGATAAACAGAAGGGAAGTGATAACTACAAATGTAACCGGAGCAATTAACAAAACGGCAATAAATACATACTGATCAGTAATTAATGTAAACTGACTCAATATTCCAATATTCAATATTCAGGTGAATGAATGGATAAAACAAACAAGCAAACACAAACAAAACTCATCTATATACTGCCTCCTGGAGACTCACTTTAGACCTAAAACACATGCAGACTCAAAGTGAAGGGATGGAAAGTTATTCCATGCAAATGGAAGTGGAAAACAGATGGAGTAGCAATATGTACACAAAATAGGCTTTGAAACAAAGACTGTAACAAGAGACAAAGAAGGGTATTACATAACAGGGGGATCAATCCAATAAGGAGATATAATAACTGTTAATATCTTTGCACTCAACATTAGAACATCTAAATATATAAAACAAATATTAACAAACATAAAGGGAGAAAATTGAATGTAATACAATAATAGTGGGAACTTTAACATCCCCCTTGTATCAATGGATAGATCATCCAGACTGAAAATTCAAATAAGGAAATGGCTGTGAAAGACACATTAGACCAGATAGACTTCACAGAAAAATACAGACCATTTCATTAAAAAAAAAAAAAAAGCAAAATACACATTATTTTCAAGTGCATGTGAATCATTCTCCAGGGGAGATTACATGTTAGGCCACAACATAAATCTTAATAAATTTCAAAAGATTGAATAAATATTGTCCATATTTTCCTACCACAATAGTGTAAAACTAGAAATCAATTATAAGAAAAAAACCAACACACAGAAGGTAAACAACATGCTACTAAGCAACTGATGGGTCATTGAAAGAATCAAAGAGGTAATAAAAAAATTCCTTGAGAGAAATGAAAATGGAAAAATAATGGTTCAAAATCTTTCGGTTGCGGAAAAAGCAGTTCTAATAGTAATGTTGATAGTGATACAGCCTGACCACAAGAGACAAGAAAATTCTTAAATAATCTAATCTTATACCTAAATGAACTAGAAAAATAAGAAACAAATATCAAAGTTAGAAGCAGGAAGAAAGAATTAACATAAGAGTGGAAATAAGAAAGAAACAAAAAAAAAAGAAAAGATTAATAACCTAAGAGGTGATCTTTGAAGAGATAAAAAAAAATTGATAAACCTTTAGCAGACTCAAGAAAAAAGTCAAAGAACCAAAATCAGAAATGAAAAAGAAGTTACAGGCCACCCTCGGGTCTCGGCGGTGAGGTCAGCAGTGAGGTCAACAGTGCAGTCCACAGTAGAAAATGGCAGTCCTCCCTGAAGTGCGATGGCACAGACAAAACCAGCCAGAACTACATATTGGACTGCACTGAAAGGTGCTTCCCTAGCACCAGAGCGCACAGAGCAGGACTTTGAATCCTAGACAAGTGCAGGGTCAGGGGAGTTGGTGGAGTAAGAAGGACTGCCCCGTCTGTGCCTGCGGCACAGGTGAAGACAACTCAGAGTCCACTGAGTCTGGCTCAGTGGAGAAGAGACTGGGGAATCACCATCCCCACCACCCCACACACACCACCACCACCACCACCAAGGCGGGGCCTCAGGGATCAGTCCCGGGGCCCAGAGTGGAGGTGGGTCCAGACTACACCAAACCACTGGGTAACTGTGTATCTTCTGGAGCAGGATAGACCCTGCAGACAGCTCCTCAAGACAAGTGCTGCAGCATTGCCTGGATTAACTCTAGGTCAATTCTGGATATATAGATATATTCTCCCCCCTCCCCCATTTCTCCTCCTTATCTCTTCCCTCCCTTTTTCATTCTCTCTCTCTCGATTAAGCCTTTTAGTCTCCATACCTAGTCAATGTTTATTTTTTCTGCCCTCTGCCCCCGCTCCCACTCCTGTCATTTCTTTGTATGTGCTCATCCATCAGCACCACCTCCAACCTCTACTTTTAGTTGGTATTTTTTGGTTTTTTGGTTTTAGTCTTTAGTTTTTTGTTTTTGTTTGTGTTGTTTGTGTGTTTGCGTGTTTTTGTCTCCTGTTTGTCTGTTTTCCTTTATAGGGCTATTCCAAGGAACAAATCAAAGCACACCTAGGGGAGGGTCCAAAATATCACTATGAGTAGGGTAATAAAATAACCAAAGTCACATCTACAGAGAGCAAGTAACCATCTCCAAAAACACACCTCCTGAAGGGCCATGCCCTGGACAGTGTATGACCACCCCACCCCTTTAATATTGCAGTGCTCGCAGGTGCAGAGCACACAACAACCTTTAAAAAGCATAAGGGATAGAAAACTGGCCAAAATAATGAAACGGAAGAATTCTCCTCAAAAGAAATTCCAGGAAGTAGTGACAGCTAACGAATTGATCAAAACCAATTTAAGCAATATAACTGAACAAGTATTTAGAATAATAGTCATAAAATTAATTTCTCGGCTTGAAAAAAGCATAGAGGACAGCAGAGAATCTACTGCTACAGAGATCAAGGGACTAAAAAATAGTCATGATGAATTAAAAATGCTATAAATGAGGTGCAAAATAAAATGGAGGCGGCCATGGCACGGATTGAAGAGGCAGAGGAGAGAATAGGTGAATTAGAAGATAAAATTATGGAAAAAGGGGAAGCTGAGAAAAAGAGAGATTAAAAAAATCTAGGAGTATGAGGGGAGAATTAGAGAACTAAGTGATGCAATCAAACGGAACAATATCCATATCATAGGAATTCCAGAAGAAGAAAGAGAGAAAGGGGCTGAAGGTGTACTTGAACAAATCATAGCTGAGAACTTCTCCAGTCTGGGAAAGGAAACAGGCATTAAAATCCAAGAGGCACAAAGAACTCCCTTCAGATGTAACTTGAATGATTTTCTGCATGATACATCATAGTGAAACTGGCAAAATATAAGGATAAAGAGAGAATTCTGAAAGCAGCTAGGGATAAACAGGCCTTAACATACAAATGTAGACACACAAGAGTAGTAGCAGACCTATCTACTGAAACTTCTGGCCAAGGCCAGAAAGGAATGGCAGGAAATCTTCTATGTGATGAACAGGAAAAATTTGCAGCCAGGAATCCTTTATCCAGCAAGTCTATCTTTCAGAATAGAAGGAGAGATAAAGGTCTTCCCAAACAAACAAACAAAAAACTGGAAGGAATTCATCACCACTAAACCAGCCCCACAAGAAATCATAAGGGGGACTCTGTGAGTGAAATGTTGTAAGAACCACAAAGTACCAGAGACATCACTAGAAGCATGAAACCTACAGACATCCCAATGACTCTAAACCCATATCTTTCTATAATAACACTGAATGTAATCGGACTAAATGCTCCAACCAAAAGACAAAGGGTATCAGAATGGATAAAAAAACAAGACCCATCTATTTGCTGTCTACAAGAGACTCATTTTACACCTGAGGACACCTTCAGATTGAAAGTGAGGGTACGGAGGACTATCTATCATGCTACTGGAAGTCAAAAGAAAGCTGGAGTAGCCATACATAACAAGAGATGAAGAAGAGCATTATATAATAATTACAGGGTCTATCCATCAGGAAGAGCTAACAATTATGAATGTCTATGCACCGAATCCAGTAGCACCAAAATATATAAAAGAATTAATCACAAACACAAGAAACCTTATTGATAAGAATGTGTCAAATAAGAGAATTGAGATCATACCATGCACACTTTCAGATCACAATGCTATGAAACTTGAAATCAACCACAGGAAAAAGTCTGGAAAACCTCCAAAAGCATGGAGGTTAAAGAACACCCTACTAAAGAATGAATGGCTCAACCAAGCAATTAGAGAAGAAATTAAAAAATATATGGAAACATATGAAGATGAAAATACAACAATCCAAACGATTTAGGATGCAGTGAAGGCAGCCCTGAGAGGAAAATACATTGCAATCCAGGCTTATCTCAAGAAACAAGAAAAATCACACATACAAAATCTAACAGCACATCTAAAGGAAATAGAACAGCAAAGACACCCCAAAGCCAGCAGAACAGAAATAATAAAGAGCAGAGAAGAAATAAAAAATATAGAATCTAAAGAAACTGTAGAGCAGATCAATGAAACCAAGAGTTGGTTTTTTGAAAAAATAAACAAAATTGATAAACCTCTAGCCAGGCTTCTCAAAAAGAAAAGGGAGATGACCCAAAGAGATAAAATCATGAATGAAAAATGAAATTATTACAACCAATCCCTCAGAAATACAAGCAATTATCAGGTTATAAAATGAAAAATTATATGCCAACAAAATGGATAACCTGGAAGAAATGGAAAATTTCTAAACACCCACACACTTCCAAAACTCAAATGGGAAGAAATAGAAAATTTGAACAGACCCATAACTAGTGAAGATATTGACTCAGTTATCAAAAATCTCCCCAAAATAAGAATCCAGGACCAGATGGCTTCCCTGGGGAATTCTACCAGACATTTAAAGCAAAGATAACACCTATCCTTCTCAAGCTATTCCAAAAAATAGAAAGGGAAGGAAAACGTCCAGACTCATTCTATGAAGCCAGCATTACTTTAATTCCCAAACCAGACAGAGACCCAGACAGAGACAGAGACCAGCAAAGTAAGAGAACTACAGGCCAATATCCCTGATGAAAATGGATGCAAAAATTCTCAACAAGATATTAGCAAATTGAATTCAATAGCATATAAAAAGAATTATTCACCATCATCAAGTGGGATTCATTCCTGGGCTGCAGGGCTGGTTCAATATTCACAAAAATATCAGTGTGATATATCACATTAATAAAATAAAAGATAAGAACCATATGATCCTGTCAATAGATGTAGAAAAAACATTTGACAAGATATAGCATCCTTTCTTAATAAAAACCCTCAAGAAACTTGGGATAGAAGGAACATACTTAAACATCATAAAAGCAATTTATGAAAAGCCTGCAGCTATTATCATCCTCAATGGGGAAAAACAGAGCTTTCCCCCTGAGATCAGAAACACTCTGACTGCAGTACAGTCTCACTGCTGTTGTTTAACATAGTGTTGGAAGTCCCAGCATCAACAGTCAACAAAATGAAATAAAAGGCATCAAAATTGGCAAAGATTAAGTCAAAATTTCACTTTTTGCAGATGACATGATACTCTACATGGAAAACCTGACAGACTCCACCAAAAGTCTGCTAGAACTGATACATGAACTCAGCAAAGTTGCAGGGTACAAAATTAATGTACAGAAATTGGTTGCATTTTTAGACACCAATAATGAAGCAACAGAAAAAGAAATAAAGAAACTGATCCCCTTCACAATTGCACCAAGAATCATAAAATACCTAGGAATAAACCTAACCAAAGATGTAAAGATCTGTATGCTGAAAACTACCCAAAGTTTATGAAGGGATTTGAAGAAGATACAAAGAAATGGAAAAACATTCCATGCTCATGGAGTGGAAGAGTAAATATTGTTAAAATGTCAATACTACCCAAAGCAATCTACACATTCAATGCAATCTTGATCCAAATTGCACCAGCATTCTTCTCCAAGCTAGAACAAGCAATCCTAAAATTTGTATGGAACCACAAAAGACCCCAAAGAGTTAAGTAATATTGAAGAAGAAAACCGAAGCAGGAGGCATCACAATCCCAGACTTTAGCCTCTACTACAAAGTTGTAATCATCAAGACAGTATGGTATTGGCACAAAAACAGACACATAGACGAATAGAATAGAATAGAATAGAATAGAATAGAATAGAATAGAATAGAATAGACACTCCAGAATTGGACCTACAAATGTATGGCCAACTAATATTTGACAAAGCAGGAAAGAATATCCAACGGAAAAAAAGACAGTCTCTTTAACAAATGGTGCTGGGAGAACTGGACAGCAACATGCAGAAAAATGAAACTAGACCACTTTCATACACCATTCACAAAAATAAACTCAGAATGGATGAAGGACCTGAATGTAAGACAGGAAATCATCAAAACCCTGGAGGAGAAAGCAGGAAAAAAAACCTCTCTTACCTCAGCTGCAGCAATTTCTTACACGACACATCTCCAAAGGCAAAGGAATTAAAAGCAAAAATGAACTATTGGGACCTCATCAAGATTAAAAAACCTTCTGCAAAGGAAACAATCAACAGAACTAAAAGGCAACTGATGGATTGGGAAAAGATATTTGTAAATGACATATCAGACAAAGGGCTAGTATCCAAAATCTATAAAGAACTCACCAAACTCCACACCCAAAAAACAAATAATCCAGTGAAGAAATGGGCAGAAGACATGAGTAGACACTTTTCTAAAGAAGACATCTAGATAGCCAACAGACATGAAAAGATGCTCAACATCGCTCCTCACCAGGGAAATACAAATCACAACCACACTGAGATGCCACCTCACACTGGTCAGAGTGGCTAAAATGAACAAATCAGGAGACTATAGATGCTGGAGAGGATGTGGAGAAATGGGAGCCCTCTTTCACTGATGATAGGAATGCAAACTGGTGCAGCTGCTCTGGAAAACAGTGTGGAGGTTCCTCAGAAAATTAAAAATAGATCTACCCTATGACCCAGCAATAGCACTGCTAGGAATTTACCCAAGGAATGCAAGAGTGCTAATGCAGAGGGGCACTTGTACCTCCAATGTTTATAGCAGCACTTTCAACAATAGCCAAATGATGGAAAGAGCCTAAATGTCCATCAACTGACAAATGGATAAAGAAGATGTGGTTTATATATACAATGGAATACTACTTGGCAATGAGAAAGAATGAAATCTGGCCATTTGCACCAACGTGGATGGAACCAGAGGGTATTATGCTAAGTGAAATAAGGCAGGGAAAGACAGATACCATATGTTTTCACTCATATTTGGATCCTGAGAAACTTAACAGAGAACCAGGGAGGGGGTAAGTGGGGAAAAAAAGTTACAGAGAGGGAAGGAGGCAAACCATAAGAGACTCTTAAACACTGAGACCAAACTGACAGTTGATGGGGGGTGGAGGAGATGGGAAAGTGGGCGATGGGCATTGAGGAGGGCACCTGCTGGATGAGCACTGGGTGTTGTATGGAAACCAATCTGAAAATAAATTATATTTAGTAATAATAAAAAAGTTACAACATACATCAGAGAAATACAATGATGTAAGATACTACTATGAAAAATTGTATGCAAACAATTGGACAAGTTAGAAGAAATGGATAAATTCCTAGAAACATACATTCTTCCAAAAGTGAGTCAGGAAGAAATAGAAAATCTGAACAGACTAATTACTAGTAATGAAATTAAATCAGTAATCAAAAAACTCCCAACAAACAAAACTTCAGGACTACATGGTTTTACTGGTGAATTCTACCAAATGTTTAAAAAAGTATGTTATCTAACTGGAATTAAAATGAAAACATATGGACATGTGGTATATAGCCAATGGACTATTTCTCAGCCATAAAAAATGAAAACTTGCCATTTGCAATGATATGGATAGAGCTAGAGAGTATTATGGTAAGCAAAGTCAGAGAAAGACAAACACTGTATGATTTCACTCATATGTGTAATTTAAGAAACAAAACAAGTTAGGTAAGAGAAAAAAAAAGACAGGCCAACCAAGAAAGAGACTCTTAACTATAAAGAGGAACATGGTTACTAGAGGTGGTGGCAAGTGGATGGGTTAAATAGGTGATGGGGATTAAGGAAGACACTTGTGATGAGCATTGGGTGTTGTATGGAACTGTTGAATCACTATATTGTACACCTGAAACTAATATTACACACCATGTTAACAGGAATTTAAACAAAATATTTAAAAAATAAAGAATGGTTAATACATATTCTTCTCAAACCATTGCAAAAAACGGAAGAATGAAAGCTTCCAAACTCATCCTATGAGGCTTTCGTTACCCTGATAACAAAACCAAAAAAGATACTATAAAAAAAGGGAAACTACAGAGCAATACCCTGATGAGGATAGATGTAAAAGTCCCTAAAATAAGAGCAAACCAAATGCAATACAGTAAAAGAATCATTCACCAAAATCAAGTGGAATTAATTCCAGGAAAAAAGGATGGTTTGATAGAAATCTATCAACATGATTATTCACATGTACAAAATGAAGGATAAAAACCATATGGTCATTTCAACAGATGCAGAGAAAGCATTTCACAAAATTCAACATCCGTCCATGGTAAAAACACTCAATAAAGTGGGTTTAGAAGGAATATACCTCAACATAACAAAAGCTATATATGATAAGCCCACGTTTAACATCATACTCAATGGTAAAAATTGAAAAGCTTTTCCTCTAAGATCTGGAACAAGACAAGAATATCTACTCTTGCTAGTTTTATTGAGCCTGGTATTGGAAGTCACATCTCCAGCAAACAGAATAAAAAGAAAGAAAAGGCATCAAATCAGCAAGGAAGAAGTTATATCTCCCTGAAAGAGGAGGAGCATGGTCCCTGCCCTACCTCTGACACAGCCTCCAAGCTGGGGTGGGGTTTAGCGTACCTAGGACAACTCAGGTTTGGCTAAATTGTGGTGAGGGACCTTGCTCTCCCCATCCCAGCCCAGGGTCTAACCTGACTCCATGGTAATCCTTGGCCATTCTCTGTGTGATACACACACAAATACTCCTTCTCCCCCTCCCACAGCTTAGTATGAATCTTATTTTCTTGATTTTTCATGTTTGTTAATTTTATTTGGGGGCTGCATGAGCCAGAGAGTCAGAAATCTGCCTTTTGTCCCCACTACTTGACATTCTGGTTACGGTGTATGTGTGATTTTGGGTTTTTCTATGGTGGTTGTATTTATATTAAACCCCTGGCTGGTGTAAAAAAAAAATCAGATTTCTAGATGCCTCTGTTAGTAACTCTGTATGGCAACTGATGGTAACAATACACTTAACATAATAAGCACATTTCATAATGTATGTAATTGTCAATTCACTATGTTGTATACCTGAAGCTAATATATCAACTATACCTCACTTAATATACATACAAATACATACATATATGCACAGAAGAGATAACAAAGGCTGGAGAAGAGGTGGAGAAAATACATTCTTATACACTTCTGTTGGGATCATAAATTGGTACAGCCACCATGAAAAATAGTATGGAGGATCTTCAAAAATTAAAAAAAAACGAATTACTATATGATCCAAGAATTCTACTTCAAGTAATATATCCAAAGTAAATGAAAACACTAACTGAAAAAGGATATCTACTTTCCCATGGTCATAGCATTATTTATAATACCAAGACATGGAAACAACTTAAATGTCCATAATAGATAAATGTATAAGGAAGTTGTGGTGTATATACAACATTACTCAACTATTAAAAACAAAACAAAAAACCACAAAAAACAAACAAACAAACAAACAAACAAACAAACAAAGGAAATCCTGAAATTAGTGCTACTGGAGATGGACCCTGGCAGCATTATGGTAAATGAAATGTCAGAGAAAGACAAATATTGTGTGATCTCTCTTATATGTGGAATCAAAAAAGCAAAAATTCATAAATTGTATTTGGGGTTATCACAGGGGGCTAGGAAGAGCAATGAGAGAAAGGTGGTTAAAGTGTATAAACCTCCAGTTAAAATATAGATAAGTGGGCGCCTGGGTGGTTCAGTCAGTTAAGCATCTTGCTTGGAGCCTGCTTGGGATTCTTTCTCTCTGCTCTGGCACCCCCCCCCCCCCATTCTCAATGTAAGTAAACTTAAAAAAAATGTTTTTAATTAAAAAACTAGGTAACAGGTATGTAATGTATAGCATGACAGCTGTACTTAACATGATCTATGTATGAAGGTTATTAAGATACTAAATCCTGGGGCGCCTGGGTGGCTCAGTCGGTTAAGCGTCTGACTTTGGCTCAGGTCATGATCTCGTGGTCCGTGGGTTCAAGCCTGGCATCGGGCTCTGTGCTGACAGCTCAGAGCCTGGAGCCTGTTTCAGATTCTGTGTCTCCTTCTTTCTCTGACTCTCCGCTGTTCATGCTCTCTCTCTGCCTCAAAAATAAATAAATGTTAAAAAAAATTAAAAAAAAAAGATACTACATCCTGATAGTTTTCTTCAAAAGGAAATTTCCTTTCTTTTTTTTTTTTTTTTTTTTTGCTTTCTTTTCTTCTATTTATAGGAGATGATGGAGGTCAGTAAGCTTATTGTGATAATCATTTCACAATCTATGTAAATCAAGTCATTATTGCTGTATACCTTATACAGTGATGTATCTTAACTGCATCTCAATAATACTGGGGGGAGGAGGGATAAAAGAGAAATGCCATGAGACCATGAAGGAGATTCACTCCTATGTGGGAGAGGAGGAAGAAGGAAGGTGGGGGAAGAGAGGCATTAAGACTAGAGAAGAGTTCTTTTTTTTTTTTAGGTTAATTTATTTATTTTGAAAGAGAGAGAGAGAGAGAGAATGAGCGGGGGAGGGACAGAGAGAGAGGAAAAGAGAGAGAATCCCAAGAAGGCTCCACGCTGTATGCTGACACTAACCATGAGATCAAAAGCTGAGCCAAAATCAAGAGTTGGATGCTTGACCGACAGAGCTACCCAGGCAACGTGACTGGAGCAGAGTTCTAAGATAATTTTGGCAAAGTTGATAAAGAGTCTTGAAGCCAATGTGCCCATTACCATAATCCTGCATCTCTCAGGAGTGTCTTTCTCAATGTACCTGCCAAGCTCCATTATTAGTGGAAAGCAGCCTGTCAGAAGTATGGTGTTGACACTAACTCACTGGTGAATTTCAGAGAGAATCACTGGGGGCCAGGTAATTATATTCCTGTGGTGGAAGATCTGAGAGGCACATTTTCATCTTCAGCACATTCATTTTTTTGGCAAACAAAGCAGCAATATTGTGAATCAAAATGAGGTATCAGCTCTATCTTTTTAATGTAGCTGGTGGAAGATGACACACTCTGGCAGTTCTAGAAGGCTCTACTCACATTTTACCTATGAGAAAAGGGAGTGTTGTACTCCTCCTGTAGACAGCATAGGTTTCCCCACTGTGGAACCACAAACTGGCACAACTGACAAAATGCAACATTATCCCATTTCAGCTCTAAGAGTATCTAGAACACCCTGGATCCCAAAACAGTAGAACCTAGGAGAAGTAAGCTCTATCCAGGAGGTTATTTCTATACATAGAACATCTACCCATTCACATGATCCATGTTTTGCTGGCACTTGCCCTACGGTTAAAACACCTTTTTTGCCCCTCAAAAATGTCCTTTCTCTACATTGTTTGCTGGATTCTCCAGAGAATATCCCTCAATTTTACACCCCAATCCTCTTAGCTACTACAAAACATCTGATATTTTAGCTTCTCCCATTCTATTCAGCTTCCACTAGCCACCACCAAGTAGTTACTTCTTGCAGTTTTGTTGTGGGGACTTTGAAGATGGCAAAACTGTGTATGAATGCTTTAGTGAAAAACAACCTTATTGTATTTCTGCAAAAATTAAGAGAATGGCTTTGCCTGTTGCAAGTTGATTGCCTATTATTTTGAATATTTTAATTACTATTTAAATATTCTTATGATACCTAGGTGAGTATGTAAATATATAAAAGGAATATGTAAATATTCTTATGATACCTAGGTTTTATAGATCCTTTGGCAACAAAGCTTTCTGTCAGCACTTCAGTATTCTTCTTTTCCCTCTTTATTATATGGAGATAGGAGTTTATTTGGAATTAGGCCAAAAGGCACATCTTGGGAAAAATAACATACTGTAACTCATGATTTCCTTTCCCTTTGTTGACTAACTCTTTGTTGCTGGGCCAAGCTTATGTGTCCTATTACTTCTTTTCTGAGAATGACTTCTCCCCTAGGAAACTCCCCAATCCTTGCTGCAAATATATCTTTGCTATCCCATCCTACCAGTTTGCTAGCCAACCCCTGACACGTTGTAATCCCAGTGGCAGATAGGCTCCAACAGCACTTTGCTGAATAAAAGCACCTCCTGTTACTATTCTAGGCAACTAATATAATTTCTTATCTGGTGTAGCATTTCAGTTCTTCTCCTAAGAATCTCAGTTTTTTTTCAACTAGAGTTATCAAGGCATTCACTAACTGATTATTTCTCTGAGCACAATGATAAAAATGTATTCTTAACTCAGAGGGAGATAACCCATGTCAAACTGATTCTACCTTAATATATTTGGTGTGCTCTTTTTGTCCATGCCCTCCTGGAGAAATCCAATTGAATTCTTACATTCATCTTAAAAGCAGTAGAACACAAGGACAGCAAAGTAACAGTTGGCCATTCATCAAAGAAAATTGAGCAAAATGTATAGTGCATTTTGGGCTCAGATCATTGTATTTTGAAGAAATACATGCCAATTGTAATGATGACAAAAACAGCAGCTACCCTTTGCTGTTATCTCCTTTGTACTGGGCATTGATGTATACTGTATGTGCACTATTCTAATCCTTTTTGTTACCCTGAAATTTTCAGGTAAGATTATCATCCTCTCACACCCGTGTGGAAATTGAGGGTTACTTCTCCCAACTTTGAAGTTGTGACTGTGCTGGTATTTGGGTTGTTCTCTAATACAGCCCTTCCCATTAATTTATTTAATAAATCATAGGCACCTAAGATGTTAGAGGGACACTGAAGCAACAATGGTGGAATGGTCTTAAAGATCTTTCCCAAGTACTTGAGTCTATTTGCCAGAGAGTTTCAAATTGTGTTCTGGAGAATCCTAGGGTTCTTCTGAGGTTTGAAGCTGAAAGAGTCTAGGGGACAGATTTTGAGGTATTATGCAAGGTTCCGTGCTTACTACTCCAAGTACTCCAAGTTTTTATTTTTGTTTATATGTATATTTTTTGTATATGCTTTATACAATGAGAATTCACTTGGTTTGTTTTAAAAATCTGAAAGCCACTGATGATATGCAATGTGTTTTAATAATTTAGAGAAAAATCTCAAAATTACTTTAATGCTTCTCCTAAATCTGTATCTTATTTTGTTTGATGACCCGATTATACCAAAAGGAATGTTCCACATTAAAATTCCCTCTCCCTTGCTACACAGCAACTTCCTGGGTTACAGAATTAAGTAGTGGCTAAGAGGACGAGCAATGTATTACACTATTAGAAGCCTGGCTTTACTACTTACTACTCTCTCTGTGACTTTGGACAATTCACTCAGACTCTCTTTCTCATCTGTCACATGAGATTAATAATAGCACCTTTGCCACAAGGTGATTGTAAGGATTAGGTGAATGTAAAACAAATACTGGTAAATCATCAGTAATTGTGAGGTATATTTATTAAATGTCTGCCTAACTCTAGTGATCACCTTGAATAGTGACTAAAGCACTAGGACAGTAAGTCCATCTTCAATAAGCTTCTATAGATCTCAGTTTCAGTCATTGCATTTGATTACTTTCTATTCATAGGGTATATACTTTAATTTGTTTTTTTTTAATTTTTTTTCAACATTTATTTATTTTGGGGACAGAGAGAGACAGAGCATGAACGGGGGAGGGGCAGAGAGAGAGGGAGACACAGAATTGGAAACAGGCTCCAGGCTCTGAGCCATCAGCCCAGAGCCTGACGCGGGGCTCGAACTCACAGACCGCGAGATCGTGACCTGGCTGAAGTCGGACGCTTAACCGACTGCGCCACCCAGGCGCCCCTTTAATTTGTATCCTAAACTGATAAAATTTACTTTTCTACTGCTCCCACTGTGTACTATTTTACTATTGCCCTTGACAGCATCAGTTTTTAAAAAAATTCCATGAATATTATTTTTATGTTAGTATGAAAATACAGGTTTCAATCTGTAAACAAGTAAAAAAATGGCAAAAAGTACATACCTATCTTACTTTGAATGTGAGTGGACTATATCCTCCAATCAAAAGACACAAGGTGACTGAATGGATAAGAAAACAATACCCGTGTATGTTGCCTACAAAAGTCTCACTTCAGATCTAAAGACACCTGCAGACTGAAAGTGAAGGGATGAAAAAGCATTTATCATGCAGATGCAAGCAAAAAAAAAAAAAAAAGCCGGGGTAGCAATACTTCTTTTAGACAAAATAGACTTTAAACAAGGACTGTAAGAAGACACAAAGAAGGACACTACATAGTCATAAAGGGAACAATCCAACAGGAAGATATAACAATTATAAGAATTTGCGCACCCAACACGGAAACACCCAAAAACATAAAGCTACTATTAATAGAATAAAAAGATAAAAAAATTGGCAGTGATATAATAATAGTAGGAGGTCTTAACA
This sequence comes from Prionailurus bengalensis, assembly GCF_016509475.1. Taxonomy (NCBI): domain Eukaryota; kingdom Metazoa; phylum Chordata; class Mammalia; order Carnivora; family Felidae; genus Prionailurus; species Prionailurus bengalensis. Next base: position 131,408,351 of record NC_057343.1, read on the forward strand.
CCCCAGTCTGGATTATCTATCCATTGATGTAGAAATTAATAAGGAAACAGCGACTGTGAATGACACAGTGGACCAGATCTAATAGATAGGTTCAGAATATTCCATCCCAAAACAGGAGTAAACAGATTCTTTTCAAGTACATATAGAACATTCTCCACAATAGATCAAATTAGGCCATAAAAACAAACAAAAAACCAAAACCAAATCTCAACAATTAAAAAAGACTGAAATCATATCATGCATCTTTTCCAACCACAATGGTGTGAACCTAGAAACCAATCACAAGAAGAAGTCTGGACAGAACACAAACACATGGAAGCTGAATGAAGTACTCCTAAACAACTAGGGGGTCAACCAAATCACCAAAGAGGAAATTTAAAAATACAAGGTCCAAACACAATGGTCCAAGATCTTTGGCATGAAGCAAAAGCTTTTCTAAGAGGGAAGATGATAGCATTACAGATCTACCTAAAGAATCAAGAAAAATGTTAAACAACCTAACCTTATGCCTAAAGGGTCTAGAAAAATAAGAACAAAGCCCAAAACCAATAGAAGGAAGGAATTAATAAATATTAGAACAGACATAAATGAAATGGTGACCAAAATAAACTGAATGGAATGGATCTATAAAACCAGGAAAGGTTCTTTGAAAGATCAACAAAATCTATAAACCTTAAGACAAACTTGAAAGCAAGTAAGAAAGGGAGGGAGGGAGGGAGGGCAGGAAGGAAGAAAGGAAGGAAGGAAGGAAGGAAGGAAGGAAGGAAGGAAGGAAGGAAGGAAGGAAATTCAAATAAAACCTTAAATGAGGGAGATAAGTAACAACAGATATCACAGAAATACAAAAGATTCCGACAGAATATTATGAAAAATTATATGCCAACAAATTGGACAACCTAGAAGAAGTGGATATATTCCTAGAAACATACAAACTTCTAAAAGTGAATCAAGAAGAAATTTTCAGCAGAATGATTATTAGCAATGAAACTGAATCAATAATATAAAAACTCCCAACAACAAAAAAAGTAGAGGATCACATGGCTTCATTAGTGAATTCTACCAAATATTTAAAGATTTAATACCTATTCTTCTAAAACTGTTCCAAAAAAATACAAGAGGAGGGAAAGCTTCCAAATTCATACTAGAAGAATGGCATTACCCTGATACCTTAACCCCAAGCTTAGAAATATGAACAACGTCCCTTCAATTTACATTCAATCTCTAAACTGGCGGGCCTGTGTGACTTTATTTCATACTGCCATGGTCCTGATTTAAGTAACTATAGATCTCTATCTTATTTTTTCAGGCTTCTAGAAGAAGGCCTTCTAGTTACTTTCTTTAGGTACCTTTTTTTTTTTTTTTTTTTTTTTTGGCCTAAAATGTTATCCTTCAAAGAGAGATTTGTTGGAGATGGGTGGATTTGCTTCATACTTATTCACTGTTTAATACAAGGTCTCTGCCCAGGAGAAATGGCTGGTCATGGCTTAGCAGTAATCCAGTATGTCTGCAACTAAGGCTTTCTTTCATTCAGTAAACAAAACAAAACAAAGGAAAGCAACCACAAGAGCAACAACAACAAAAAAACCTTTATTCTTAAAAAAAAAAAAAAAACTTGATTCTTAAAAAAATCTTAAAAATAAAAAATGTTTTAGTCTTTCACGTGAGTGCTTGAAACTTCATTTTACTGGGCCCTGTGTATAATACTGCTGCATAGCCTTCCTGAGTATTTTTGCATCGCACATCTGAATAAAACTGATGAGCTTCACAGAAATACTCCTGTTTATTTGGTGCTTTAACACCATAAAACAAAAATTACCACACTACTTTTATTAGAAAATATTATCTCATATCCCAAATCATCCACTTTTCCATATGCAGTTAATGATTAGGAAAAAAAAAGATTTTCATATCCATTGAATATGAATTTTCAAATCATTGAAAAATATTATGAAAAGTGTTGGCAGTAATTAAAATGAGCTCTTTTACTTATTGTCTAATTACCTATCCTTTGTGAGTCCCTAGTTCTCTCTCTCTCTTTTTTTTTTAAGATTTATTTTTGAGAGAGAAAGCCCAAGTGGGGAAGGGGCAGAGAGAAAGGGTAACAGAGGATGTGAAGCTGGCTCTGTGCCGACAGCACAAAGGTGAAGTCGGATGCTCAACTCACTGAGGCACCCAGGTGCCCCCATAGTTGTGTTTCCCTCTTTCTTTTTTTAAGGTTTTTTTTTTTTGTATTTTTTAAGCGTTTACCTATTTTTGAAAGAGAGAGAGACAGAGCACTAGCAGGGGAGGGGCAGAGAGAGAGAGAGGGAGACACAGAATCCAAAGCAGGCTCCAGGTTCTGAGCTGTCAGCACAGAGCCCAATGCGGGGCTTGAACCCCTGAACCTTGAAATCATGACCTGAGCCGAAGTGGGCCCCTTAACTGACTGACCCACCCACGTGCCCCCTCCCCCGCAGCTCTGTTTCTTAAGTTAAACTGATGATAATACTTAGTTAGGGAATTGCTTTTATTTTTTACTTTAAATATGATATATTCTACTGCCTAAGACAGCTTCATGTAGCCACCTTTTTCATGATCCTGTTATACACATGAAGATTATTCTTGGTCTGGTGATCTGTCAAGCATAGGATAATTGACTTAAAACATTTTTTTGTCTAACATTTGCACAGTGGAACATTTTCTAAGCACTAATGGAAGCTTCAGGTAAAAAGACCACATTCTTAATCAGAGGTGTGTATATCAGGATACTGAGGCAAGAATGGACAAAGTAACATGTTTAAAATGAGTAAAGAAGAAATCAGTGTCATAAAGCACATAGCTTCAGGTCTACCAGGGACATATATTAAGGAAATTGCAAAAGCTACAATCCAGGAAAGTAACTGGGATTAGAGAACAGAATAAGAATACAGTCGGCTCTCAAGAACTGCTTGCATGGTTTGACTGCCGGGAATCTTGTTATACTAAGTTTAGTGATTTCCTTTTTGACTAGGAGCATTCCAATTTGGTCATTCCAGTTTTTAGTGGCATTTACATACCACTTCTTAAAAGTAACCCTTGGTTACGGAATCTGAATCAAAGTTATTTTTTCACACTCACTTTAAAGGTGTTCTAGTTTAACTTTTACTTTTCCCTACCAGTACAGTAGTCTTTTAAGCCACTCATCTTCAGTAATGAGAGCAGACTTCTTAATTGGTGCTCTTCTTCCATTTTGACAATATCCTTGACAATGCAATAATGCCAACAACCATAGGGCTTCAATCCAACATTATATTCAGACTTCATGCTAAAATAATGGTGTCTAGAGATCTATGTGTTCATTACAACTAAAATAGATCTGAGACGTAGTGCCATAGGCTTTGAAAAACAGAAGCAGTTGGAGTCATTTTGTAAAGGACTGTGCCACAAGTCAAAATTCCCTTTAGTGGTCCAGAAGATTAATATATATTCATTATCAGTGCTTCTTAATCACTTTCTCTAGAGCCCTAGGTGTAGATGTCCATGATAAAGTGGAGTGGCTTTGCATTGGCTATATTAATCATATACGGGACAGAATGAAGTGAATCAGCAAATTTATTTTAGAGCCTGTATTTATGTGAACAATTCCTAAATTTCCTTCATTCAGTGAAGAAGAAGGCAGTTTGTGATTCTCATTTGAAATAACTGTATTTTCCTATGAAAAGAAAGTTTATGATCAGGAAACTCATACCAACATAAATAACTACCATGAAATTCTCAATATGTATACTACCGCTGTATCAACATCCCATGATTTGGGTACAAAATTAATTGTATAATTTAGCAAACCTACCAAAATTTTAGTGAAATAGATAAAATCGATACCCGGCAAGGTCGGTGCCATTGACATTTGAATCACATGCTGCTTTTTCCTGACATGAATATATACCAACACTGTTTATATTCATAGACAGGAATCGTTGGCCGATTGGCTTAATGTCAGCATTTTCTTTAGAAAAACGTGTGATCAATACAAATTAAGAGACATTGTCCTAGTATAGATATCTCAATTCTAAGAATAACAAAAAGGGATTTTTTGTTACTGCCTTTCTTTCAAACAAAAGTATTCTTAAAAAAAATTTTTTTTTTTTAATTTTACAGAGATAGAGTACATGCACACGAGTTGGGAGAGGGGCAGAGAGAGAGAGACAAATCCCAAGCAGGCTCCATGCTCAGCACAGAGCCTTTTGTTGGGTTAGATCCCATGACCATGAGATCATGACCTGAGGTGAAATCAAGAGTCAGATGTTCAAGTGACCCAGTCACTCAGGTGCCTCTCAAACAAAAGTATTCTTACTTCATAAGATTTAGCACCCATGAGTTTTCAGGCATTTTGCTAGGTTCTGGCAGTAAATATAAAATGACTTTTATTTTTAAGTGACTTATGGAAGTTTAAGTTTACTTATAGAAGTTACTTATGGAAGTAAGATTCAGAAATAAGATCATGAAATACCTAGACAATTGCAATACAATGGCACTGGGTTAAGACTACTGATTAGGTGCAATACAAGTTGGGATCGGGTGAATAAGGGAAACTTCTGGGGTAAGAAAGTGGTACATGAGCTAAGTCATGAAAATCTAATGGGGGCCATCTACAAAAAGAGAGGGTTGTATGAATGGTGGCGTGCCAGAAGGAAGCACACCTACAAAATCAAAGTTGAGAGAAAGTATGGTACATTGGAAAATCTAAAAGTTGGTTACTGTGAAAGAAGATGGGCATCCTGAAATCTTTAATAAGTATACAGAAAGCGTTGATCTTATAGCAAGAAAACACTATACATCCTACTTATAACTGGGGTATCTAAAAAGATTAGGTATTACTAGAAAAAGTCTCAAGAGCAAAAGATATTGTGGAAGGAAAGGCTTTAATTTAGAACATAGATGTTGTTTGGGTTTCTTTTTAGGAGTTTGTTTTTTCTTTTATTTCCCCCCAAATTGGGGAAGGTCAACAGGTGCCCGCAACAAGGACTTCAAAGATATGTAGAGTTATGTAGAGTTGATATCATGAATAAGGGTGGATTTTAGTTTCAGCATATGAAATGACTTTAGAATCTCATTCACATATTAAGTGTTAGAACTCACAAAATTCTTTGAGAATTTCCAGTACAAATAATATTTTCATTTCTATTTTACTCAAGGATTTATTGAACATTTTTGCAGAAAGTACTACCAAGGACAAGGATACAAAAGGACACAGTATATGGAAGTATCTCCTCAGAGAATGACACAGTATATGAAAGGTTTCTCCTCAGAGAAAGAGAAGACTAGTACATAATATGTGGAATAAAATACATGAGAAATGACTAATTGCTATAAGAAACTTAGGAAGACTTAAAGGAGTTACATTTGAATTTAACCTTGGGGGATTTTGAAAGGCAAAGGTTGGGACCAAAAGCAATTTTAGGGCCATAAACAGAGACTCCAAGGTTGAGTACCTCTTATTTTCTATGTAGTAGCTAGAGTTGTATGAAACATTAATCAGATCATATTGCCCTTCTACAGAAGAAAGAGAAAAGAGAACCAAGGACACTTTTTTGAATCCTAGATGGCTAAGGTTTTCAAGTTCCTCTGCATTTATTACAGACAAAATTTCATTTCTAGTTTTAGATAGAGAAAAAACCCAGAATCCAATGGAACAAATTAAGCTTTTACTTAAGTCAACAATTTTCCGCACCCAAGACTTCCTAGAAGTATGAATGTCACTGACAAGGATGTCCATGAGAATGTTCCTTTTTAATTGGCTTTTGTCACACTGCATGTTCACAGTACAGCTTCCAACAATACCAACAGAGCCAACACAACTGTATTTGTAAAACTCAAAAAAGTTTTGATCTTTTTGAACTAAGTTGAAAATATGGCATTAGTCAGAGATACTTGCCTAAAATACTTGTGAATTGATTCTACTTCTAATCCCCACAGTTATTTGAAAAATTAAGACCATTAGGCTATACATAATGAAGACAGCCTTCACAACTTGTGACTATTTTTATGGATTATAAAATGCATTCTTGCTTCATGTGGCATTACCTATGCAGAATTTACTTTCTATGCTGTTAAATTGGAAATATATTCAAAGACATGAGCTTTAACATCTTAAGTGGAACATGGCATTTCTATGTGGATCTATGAGTATTCTATAATGTTCAATTCTTATTGCCATAAACTTTCTATGAGAACATTTAAGAAAACATTTGCATTAGAAAACATTTTATTCAACGACATATATGGGTATGGTCTATTTTTGAGCTATTATAAATGCTAGATTTGATTAGAGAAATTTCACATAACCAGCCTATTTATGAAAGGCACAGTTCAAAATATCTAAGGAATTACCAATTTTTTTTGTTGTTGCTGTTACTGTTGAAAAATTCAACAATACTGTGATAGGAGCAGAAATGCCTTAGGTCTTTTGATTCAAAATTTAACTGGTAAATCACTAACATTGTACTTTTAGTCATCTTAGGTTGTTTAAATATTAAAATTAGGACCACATTCACCATTACTATCAGAGAACAGCTATATTCAAGGATTCTTATTTAGCTTGCTTGCAGAAAGAACAAAGGTTTCAGACATATGAACCACAGCAAAGAGTTTTTACAAAATATCTCTTCAATAATAAAAGAGTATCTCTTTAAAATTAAAGAATATCTTGCATGGGGATAGCACTTTATTTTTACACAGTACTGTAAAGTATTCATTATTCTCTTTGATCCAGTCAACAATACTACAAGAATGCAAGGCAGAAGCTACTATTAACTTTTTACATTAAAAATGAAAAATGGAATTAAAAAAGAATTAAATGAGATAAAGTGAATCACCCCAGGACTAATTACTAGTAAACTGTATTTACTGATAGCGGAATCTGCAGTGTTGTCTTAATAGCATGTTTATTTTTAAATAACCCATATTTCCTCAGCTTCTATGTTTGCTTGCCTTTAACAGCCTGCATCTGTGACTTTGGAGGCTGCCACAGGGCTATGACAACTACTTTTCCTGCATAGAAAGCAAAATGCTAGGATTTTATGTCTCTCCTGGGATGGTTCAGAGTCAATGACTAGGGCAGATAGTCTAGCCCAGCTCCCTTACTTGAGTCAGGACAAACTGACTCCATGTGGGTCAGAGAGATGCTAGCACTTTCTCTGTAATCACAGCCCTAGTTTTTTCCACTTCTTAGTCATTCAGCCAGCCCTTACTTCTTATTGGGAGCAATTCTTTAATAAATTACTGCACAGAAATTCTCATCTCGGAGGTTTGGTGTTCTGTTTGTTGGTTCCTTGTTTGTATTTTTTTTCCAGAATCCAGACCATGAAATAAACTAAGGAAGTTGAGAAATGTAAAGTTTAAATATCCAGTATAAGAATGCATGTTTCATATATGAGGAAAATAAAAATCAAACATAAGCACCATAATTTTTCTTTCAGTTGTTTGATGACAAAAGACTGGAATATGAGTGTTGAAGCTTTTACTTTACCATAAATTTACTTTCCTTTAATTTAAGTCCAAGTTAGTTAAGATGTAGTGTAATAATTGTTTCAAGAGTAGAATGTAGTTATTTCTCTCTTACATATAACACCAAGTGCTCATCCCAACAAGTGCCTTCCTTAATGACCATCATCCATCTAGCCCATCCCCTGCCCCTTCCCTTTGTTATGTGTATTGAAGAATCTCTTAACCTTTTTGAGCCTGTATTTTCAAGTAAACTGGGAGATAATAACACCTGCTCAGACTGTTGCATATAGGTATTGTGATGGTAAAATAAATAGTAAAAATAATTTATCAACTATAAAAGGTTCCAACAGCATTTCTCGAAATGTAAAAAATAAAACGTAGATTCCCAGGTTCAACAAACCCTCTCCTCAAATGCACAGATGCACACTTAGGGAAGAATTAGGGAATCTGCATTTTTAACAAACACCCTAGTTGAGTTAGCTGAAGATTGTCCAAGGTACATACTTTTAGAAACTTCAAACTGTTGATGAGATGGTATCACCATCATCTACGAAGAATGGTCTTAATCTCTGACTTCTCTGTATAAAATCTAGTGTTTTGTTATAGGGTTTTAACATTATTAATTGATTTTTCCCATTATCTTCCTTTTACTTCTTACCTGACACTAGCAAAATTTTTATAATTTAGTCAAGGAAGTAAAATGAAACAAATCCAACAGAAAGACTAAATAAGCACATCAGAAAAAATTGAAAATGACCAGGAGGAAGTTTAGAGAAAAATAATATGGTGCCAGTTTAAAAAATGAATTCACCTACAGCACTCTTCAAGCCATGAACATAATTACCAAAGTTACATAAGAAACATGCAAAGCTTGAAGTAATTATACTTTCTAAGTTTTGGATCTTCTGCAACTTTACAGTTCAAATACATTCAGAGAATGTACACTGATACAAGGGTTATTAATTAGATATAATACTGACTGGCTATTATTGCCAATTGGTATTTTCTGCCTTTATGTATACTAAAGAGACGTAGGCTTCTGTTTAGTTGACTTCAATTCTATCTATCCAAATACCAAAAGACTATGTAAAATATTTTAAATGTCTATTTGCAACCACATACTGGTATTTCTTTAAATTTAGGCATGATATCAATTATTCTAGTTAGCAAAACTTTGAACTGTTAAACTGCAAAACAGTAACTTAGTTTCTTTTAAGGGAAATAAATGTAGTATATACTTTTTTGGAAAATTTAGTGATTTGATGCTTTGTCCATGCTGATGCCTCCCAAATTTTTATCTCCAGCACAGAACTCTCCTGAACTCCAGATTCCCATAACCAACTGCCTAAATAACGTGTGTTATAGGCATCTCAAAATTAACATGTCATCAACTGAATTCTTGACATACCCCTTAGGCCTCTTCCACCCCAGTCTTCTACATCATTCTACCAGTTGCTTATGACCAATGTATAGCTAAAAAGCCAAAACAAACAAATGTGGACATTGCAGTTACTCTACTCTTTCTCTTATACTCACTATCTAATTTGTCTCATTGTAGTGATTTGTTAAAATATGTAATACACATTATGCCATTTCCCAAACTTTTCAGTGACTTTCCATTTCACTCAAAAGACAATCATTATAAAGATCTATATATCTCTTAGTAATACAGAACCAGATCCTCTAATGCTTTCAATCACCTATGGCTCTCTAAGTTGGACCAGCCTACTCTGATCCAAATTATTTGACCACTGGCCCTCTTTGCTGTTCCTTGATCATGCCTGGAATGCTCTCTTCCCTAGGCCTTTTCATTGCCATCAGGCATCCAATGGCCTTCCTTGGCCAAATAATTCTTATTAAATGTTATTTCTCAATGTTATTTCTCAGTGTAGCTATCATCATATTATAATTTAAAATTATCCAACCCACACAACATAGTCTCTCATCGTCCACTGCTCTTTCTTTTTTTCACAGTAGATTTGATGATCTTGTCACATCCTGTATAATTAGGTTACCATACTTGCTCACTTTCTTCCCACTTCTTCTAAATTTAAGTTGAATGAGGGAAGGAATCTTTATTTTTTTGAAAATCCTAACTAATGCATTTTTAAGCACTTAGAAAAATGATTATCACATGGTAACAGATCAATGAATAATTATTGAATGAATGAATTCACATAAATGAAAAACAAAGAAACATTGTGCATTTCAGGAAACACGTAATGAGAAATGAGGTTCTAAGCAGAATGAACAGGAGAACTGGTTCTGGTGGAGATGGATAATCTGGGTAATATAAAGAACATTAAAATATTTCAGTTAGAATCCTCTGTTGTGAGATGATATTGAATTTATTAGTATTGGAAAGCTATAAAAGAACCAAATCAGAACAAGAAAGAGATCCCGAAATAAACTGTAGATGATGAAATTAAAAACAAGCCAAGAAAAACTCCAGAAGAATTTCATGGAAAATTGTTGAAAAACTTCTCAAAATATAGAGCAGCAAGATAGGAGAAGCAAACTCTAAGAAAAATTTAAGGAACACAGAGGATGGATTTAAGAGATCCAGTTTTCATAACAGGAATTCCAGAAAGGGGACACAGGTGAAAATAAAGTGAAGAATAATGGATACGATTTCCACATATGAATGTAAACATCTTCAGATTGAAAGAAAATTTCAGGCAGGATATACATAAAGATACACAGCACCTCTCAAAAATTTTCAGAACAAAAATCATTTAACACGCTTACACACACACACTCTATCTATCATCTATCCATTCAACAGGTGCACCAAAAAGAATCATTAGGAATAAACTTAACCAAGGAAATAAAAGACCTGTACTCAGTTGTCTAACTATAAAACACTGATTAAAGGAACTGAAGACGACATGAACAAATGGAAAGAACTAATAACCTCATGGACTGGAAGAATTAATATTGTTAAAATGTCAGTATGACCCAAAGTCATCTACAAGTTCAATACAATTCATATCAAAATACCAACAGCATTTTTCACAGAACTAGAGCAAATAATCCTAGAATTTTCATGGAATCATAAAGACTCCAAACAGCCAAAGCAATCTTGAGAAAGAAGAACATAGCTGGAGGTATCACAATTCTAGATTTCAAACTATAGTGCAAAGCTGTAATATTCAAAACATTATGGCATTGGCACAAAAAGAGACACATAAATCAATAGAACAGAATAGAAAACCCAGAAATAAATGCATAAGTATATGGTCAATTAATATACTAGCAGGAGGAAACAAGCATATACAATGGGAAAAAGACAGTCTCTTCAACAAATGGTGCTGGGAAAACTGGAGAATTACATGAAAAAGAATGAAACTGGACCCCTCTTCACACCATACACATTAATGAATTCAAAATGGATTAAAGACCTAAATGTGAGACCTACAACCATATGATTATTAGAAGAAAACAAACCTAAGCAGTAATCTCTCGGACACTGGCCTTAGCAACATTTTTCTAGATATGTCTCCTCAGGTAAGGTAAGCAAAAGCAAAATCAACTATTGAGACTATAAAGGAAACCATCCACAAATGAAAAGGCAGCCTACTCAATGGGAGAAGATATTTACAAAAGGTATATCCAACAAGGGTTTAATATCCAAAACACAGAAAGAAACTATACAACTCAATACCAAAATAACAAATAATGCAACTAAAACATGGGCAGAGGACCTAATAATCAGGAGATGTTAATGAAAACCACAATGAGAGATCTCATTACACCTGTCTGAATGACTAGAATCAAAAAGACAAGAAATAAGTATTGGAGAGGATATACAGAAAAAGTAACTCTTCTGCACTGTTGGGAACCTCAATTGGTGCAGCCACTGTGGAAAACAGTGTGAAGATTCCTCAAAAAATTAAAAACAGAAATACTATATGATTCCACGATTCCACTAAGGTATTAACCCCAAAAAAGCAAAAACACTAATTTATTGTGACATTATTTACAATAGCCAAGATATAGAAACAACATAAGTGCCCATTGATACATGAATGAAGATGTATTCTATACATACAATGGAATATTTATCGGCCATAAAAAGGATGAGATCTTCCCATTTGTGACAGTGGGGTGGACCTAAAGGTATTATGCTAAGTGAAGAAAGTCACAGAAAGACAAATACCACATCAGTTGACTCATATGTGGAATCTAAAAACCAAACAAATGAACAAAGGAAAGCAGAAACAGACCCCTAGGTACAGAGAAACTGATAGTTTTCAGAGGGATAGGTGGAATGGGCAAAAAGACAGTGGAAGATACTGGCTTCTGCTCATGGAATGAACGTTACCGACATGAAAGGTACAGAATAAGCAGTACAGCCAGTGGTATTATAATAACACTGTAAGGTGACCGATGGTAGCTACACTTGTAGTGAGAATAACACAACATAAAGACTTGGCGGATCAGTATGTTGTACACCTGAAACTAAGGTAACACTGTGTGCCAACTATAGTTCAATAAATAGAAGAAGACAAAAAGTAAGTAACAGAATATCTTTAAAAACCTGACATAACAAAGCAGAATTATAAACCAGTGAAGATATCTTCCAAAAAATTAAGGTGCAATAAAAACAATTTTGGGAAAATGTGTGATTAATAGCTAACACTACAAGAGATATTGAATTTCTTTCAACTGAAGAGCAATGATTCCAGATGGAAGCCTGGGGTCTTCAGAGATAAACATCACCGGAAATTTTAGGTATATGTATTTAAGAGTAATGATTGCTTAAAACACTAATAATAATAGTGGTATGTAGTTTAAAACACGTAGAGATAAAATATAAACAATAAGACGAAGGCAGGAAGGTGGATAAATATAAACAATAAGACGAAGGCAGGACCTTACTATTATAAGGTCCTTATGTGTTATGTGGTAGAATATTAAGTGAAGATGTACTCTAATAAGCAAAAGATGCATTTGTCATCTCCATACAAAACATCAATATGACATTACCCCAAAACAATAGAAAACAACTAGATTATAAATGTAAATTTGTCTATATCAGCAACTAAATAAAATAATAATTGCTATTATACACTGATGATATAATTTTATACATAGAAAATCTCTATGTATCTGTAAACATAGTAAATACATTAATCAAGGTATCTAGATACTAGCTCTGTACAACAATATACTTTTGTATACCAGAAACAAATATTTGGAAGCTGAAAAAAATATGTATGATAGCATCAAATACTCTATCAAATACATAAACATAAATTTAAGAAATGTAAAAAATTTTTATACTTACAGATACAAAAAATTGCTGCATGAAGTGAGAGAGCATCTAAATAAATGAAAAGGTATTTTATGTTCATGGAATGGGAGATTCAATATTGTTAGTATGTTAATTTTCCCCAAATTGATTTGCAGATTTACTACAATTCCACTCCAAGCTTCAGAAATATTTTCTTTTGTAAACATTAACAGACTAAAATTTATATGGATGTGCGAGGGACCTAGACAAAATAATACTGAAAAAGAGAAATAATTGAAGGTCTTATACTACATGATTTCAGACAGTCTGTAAAGCTACAAGAATGTGTGGTTGACACAATTATACTTATATAGATCAATAAACAGAATGGAACCCAGAAAGAGACCACAAATTATTTTCAATATAGAAAGAAAAAATTATTTAAAAGGACGTATAAAGCATTTTCATTGTCTCTGGAACAACTTTTTGTATTTTTATGTATGTCTATACACATACACATACATATGTATATAGGTTGAAAATAAAATGTGACCCCTTAACTCTGTTTACATTGTTCATAAAAATTAATATTTTACCTATTTCTACATCTGGAAAAAAATATATATATTCTAGAAATAAAACTTAAGTGAATGTCTTTCTGGCTTTCAAGCAGGCAGTTTCTTAACACAGGAAAGCCACCATAAAAGAAAACACGTGAAAAATTATATTTTACCAAATTTAAAACTTCTGTGATCTGAAGATACCATATAGGAAAGTAAAAATGCAAGATATAGACTGGACGTCATATGAGATATATGATATGAAACAAAAAATTGATACGTAAGATATATAGCAAACTTCTACCAATTAGGAGAAAACAAACACCATTAAAAAAAAAAAGTGGACAGGGGTGCCTGGGTGGCTCGGTGGGTTAAGTGTCCGACTTCGGCTCAGGTCATGGTCTCACGGTCCGTGAGTTCGAGCCCCGCATCAGGCTGTGTGCTGACCGCTCAGAGCCTGGAGCCTGTTTCAGATTCTGTGTCTCCCTCTCTCTCTGCCCCTCCCCTGTTCATGCTCTGTCTCTCTCTGTCTCAAAAATAAATAAACGTTAAAAAAAAATTAAAAAAAAAAGTGGACAGAAATATCTACAAAGATACTTCACACACACACACACAAAATTCAATGGCCAAAGAGCATATGAAAATTTGGTCAAGATCAGTAATCATCAGTGAAAAACAAAGCCACAATGAATAATGGTAGAATGTGTGATCTTAAAAATTTTGATAAGACTGGGTGTCGGTAGGAATGTGTAACAAAGAAAATTTTCATAAATTGCTGGTATTATTGTAAAATGCTCCAGCCTTTTGATCAACTAATGATTTCTTTCAAGTTTGCACACAGACTTGCTCCATGGCACAACAAATTGACTCCTAGGAACTGGAGAAATAAGCCTTTTTGTCTACAAAAAGACATGTACAAGAATATTCATACCAGCTCAATTCGTAACAGTCTATAGCTGGAAATAACCCAAAAGCCCATCAATAGAAGAAAATATACATGAACTTTGGATACTGGTAACAAAGGAAGACTCCTCAGCAATATGAAAGGAAAGGACTATCGATCCATACTAACACATACATGAACTTTATTTTTTTTTAATTTTTATTTATTTTTGAGAGAGAAACAGAGCACAAGCAGGGGAGAGGCAGAGAGAAAGGGAGACACAGAATCGGAAAGCAGGCTCCAGGCTCTGAGCTGTCAGCACAGAGCCCCATGGGGGGCTCAAACTCAGGAACCGCAAGACCATGACCTGAGTCGAAGTTGGATGTTCAACCAACTGAGCCATCCAGGTGCCCCAATACATAGATGAATTTTAAAAACATGTTGGTGAAAGAAGACAGACATAGAAGAGTACATATGATATGATTTCATTTATAAGACATTCAGTAATAGGCAAAATTAATTTGTGATGACAGAAATTAGGAGCCGCTGGACCAAGTCACAAGGTGCTTTCCAGAGTGATAGATTCTTTCCCTTGTTTTGGGTAATGGTCATATCATGTTTATATTTCTCAAAATTCTCTTTACTGATTTTAAATTTTAACTCAAAATACTAATTCTAAAAACCAAAAATGAGATCTAGAATTAATTATCATAAAATATCTCAAAAGAGCTCTAGAATTAAGTGTCAGATCATAATACTCTTTATAAACTCTTAGGAAGACAAATAAGAATGGTAGCTGTAGACTTTGGAAGAATTTTAAGGTACTCCTTCCATCAGTTTCTTGTCTCATTTTTTTTTTGAGCATAAATTATTTGGGGTATGGCTCTGCAAATTAAATGAATTTAAGTCTTTGATTACTTTAAGTCCATTGGTAGATTCTCATTGTAAATTTAATATCACAGAGAAATTTCCAGTAATTTACTCAAACAACAACAAACAAAAAACAAAACAAAAAAAAAACCCATCACTTTCATTTAAGTAAAAAACACCCAAACTCAAACTGAGTCAAACTCCATTTCTTTTGAAGCTTTTCTGAGCTGAGACCTCCTGGTTCATATCCAAAATTTGGATTTAAGAAGCATTTAAATATTTAGCAATATACACAGGTATCTTAGCTTGGAATTATTCCTCAGATTCTAGGTACTAATTTGTAGGGAGCAACATACATTTTCCATCTCTGACACTTGTATAACTCTTGAAATTTCTTGTTATTCTTTATGTGGACCAAAATAAAACAAAACAAAAACACTCTGATGCAATTGGGAAAAACTACGTGATTATTTACAGTATTTTTCTGATAGTTGCTGCGCAACAATTGTTAATAATAGATATTTTTTCCTTACTCAACTCTTTTCTACTTAGAGCCGAAAGAAAATGCTTTACATCTTTACAATCTGAGGCACTGGTTCTCTGGACAGGATTGGTAATAATTATTGCAGTCAGCTCTAATACAGTGCAAATGTCATTGTTCCCCAAAACGATTTTCTCAAAGACCAACACTGTTGATTTAGCTGCTTGTCAGTAGTTTCTCATGGCTTTTGTCAAGTTTTATAATCTCTCAATCACATTTCAAGGGCTAACGAGTATTCGTGTCTTCTAGATTTCTTAAACAGATTATTTCAGAGCCTATGAGGTTCAATATATCCTACAAACAGAAGTATTTTCCTGTTTTTTGATGGCAATTAATGGCTAGGACAATTCTATGCAATAGAATTCAAAGTTAACACAAACTGAATTCATTCACTGATACCAAATCTTCTTTCTCTCTCCCTCTAGGTTTCTTCACAGATGTGTTTGACTATTGCTAAGCATCTCAACAAATCTTCAGCCTACAGACTTCCAATCTAGAAATGATGTGGGGATCAAGAAACTCGACTTTAACCCTATCAAGAAGGGAGGGTGTGGAAGAAGAGAGATAGAGAATAACGCACAGACTCATTTTTTTATTCCCTACCAACTTGTGACTGTTGACACAGAGGCTGCCTTTGCTGAAATTTACCATATTGAGATAACTGACTGATTGTATCACCAAAGAATACATGGTGTGTTTAATATACAGGGAAGAAGTGGAGGTAAAGAAATGGTCAGTGCCTACACAGAGCTGTCAAGAACTTGTGCTGCAAACCTCATTTTGCCTTTTTTCCCCATTCAGTAGGAACTCTGTGAATAAGAGAAGCATAGAAATGATACTAGTCTACTGCACACTCCTTCTTGAATTGCCATGCAAATCTGTTCATCAAAATTACCGAGTAAAATTAAATCATACAATTAGACCTAATCACCTAGGCCACATCATCACAGTTGAAACATCTTAAACATACCCAAGGTGATCTAATTTAAAAACTTGGCATTTTGTGGGGATATATTAACACTTTCCTATTTGGAGGACACAGCAACTCCTTTACCCCATTCTTATTAAATATTTATATGCATGACATCAGTGTTCTGAAAATACCCTGTGTGTTATAAAGCCAATATATGGTTTCTCCAAAAGGAAAACATTAAAATAATTTGCTTAGAGAAATTAGGGTTATAGATTTTTAAATTAATTTAACTCCACATATTTACTCTTATAGAAATGGGCACCAGAGTGAAAACAGGGAGATAGGAATCCAAGAGACTGATGGTGACCAGGACCAAGGTGCCATCAGGAATGTACTGAAGTGATTGGATTCAAAATATATATTGCAGTCAAGGAAATTGCTAATGAATATAATGTAGAAGACGGGGAAAAAAGAATTCCTGATTGAAGGACTGGGAAAACTAGAGGTGCCTGGGTGGCTCAGTTGATTAAGTTGCAGCTCTGAATTTTGGTTCAGGTCATGATCTAATGGATTTTGAGTTTGAGCCCCTCATGGGGCTCTGGGCTGACAATGCAGAGCCTTCCTGGGATTCTGTCTCTCCCTCTCTCTGCCCCTCCCTCACTTGCCCTCTCAAAAATAAACACCCATGGGGGGGGGGGGAGAAGAAATGGGAAAACTGAAACAAATAAAAATACTTTGGACCTTACACATTTATAAGCTCTGAAGAGAGATTTTTTTTTTCCCCCAGATCACTTCATCCCACAAAGAAAACTCAAAGGTCTTCAGCAGGCTATGGGCAATTCATTAAAGAATGGTAAAATCATAGGGTGGTCTGAGTACATATATTAGAGACCTGGATTCAGCTGTGTGATCATGAGGACACCATCTTAACATTCAGGCCTGTTGCCTCATCTTTAACAAAGGTCAATGATAATGCTCTACAAAGCTTTCGTAAAGGTCAAAAGAGATAATGCCTGAAAAAATGCCATTTGATGGAAGTTAAAGTTGTATTAATTGTGTCTTTTAACTTTTCTTTGTGTTTCTTATCACAAAGTCATATCCAAACAGGGTCTTTTATAGCATGCAGTTTGTTTGGATCTAAACATTTCATTGATATTAAGATACATAATGTGTAAAAAAAATTACATATTATTCATATTAATTTACTTAAATGATATATAATTATTTTATATTAATTACATAACTATATATATAAGTATTTGTGCAGGCATATACAAACTAACCAAAAACTAAAAATGAGAAAACCAAGCCCCCCCACCCCCACTTTTTTTTTTTAGGCTAATACTGCTGCAAAGTTTCACAATGAAAAAGGAATATGGCAGCAAAGATAGCTCTTTTTCAGACTTATTTATTCTTTTCAATGCTAGGTTGGTCAAGGAATGCCTAAAGCTCTGCATTTAGCTCTGCAGCTCAAGTCTCTGGAGCAGGTCAGTTTTCTGATTTTTTTTCCCCCCTCTGGAATCTGTCCAAGGAGAAAGGCAAAGGCTGTGGTTGAACAGCATTTTTCACATTGGCCAGCTCATTCACTTGAATCAGTAGCACTATTTAAATAAGAATCAAGACAGTGAAAACATCAGGAGGCTCCTTGAAGGATGCTTCCAGTTGGAAGGATTTTTTTCTGCTGTTTATCTCCAAAAGCATGTTAGTATCTCTCTTAGTACTTTTCACTGTCATTATAATATACATGTGCATGTGTGTCATATCATACACATATACTTACATGTATGTATTTTCATTATATAGCACATGTATTATACTATAAATATATGCTAACATGCTTTATGTAGACCATCACTTTTTAGGTTATTGCTTTCTGTAATAATCTAGCACCTGGTTTATACTGGAAAGTCAAATTTATTTCAGATGAATCAAAGAATTAATGATTGCATGGATGGCTAGATAAATGGATACAATGTTTAGGCAAAACTCTAAATAGTCGGAAAAATAGGATGAATTTATTAATTTCATAGTAGGCATATTTATGTAAAAATTGCCTCTCTTTAACCTGTTTAGAAGACTTTTTATAGCAGTCACATTCATTTATTCATTCAACAAATATCTTTAAATAAATTTTTAAATGTTTATTTTTGACAGAGAGTGCACGTGAGAGCTGGGGAGGGGCAGAGAAAGAGGATCCTAAGTGGGCTCTGTGTTGACAGCCAAAAGCCTTGCTTTTGCACACAGACTTGCACACAGAATCCTGAGATGACCTGAGCTGAAATCCGACAGTTAACCAACTGAGCCATCCAGCGCCCTCAATATTTTTAATACTTCTTTAATGTATTTATTTTTGAGAGAGAAAGACAGAGCATGAGTGGCGGAAGGGACAGAGAGAGAGAGGGAGGCACAGAATCTGAAGCAGGCTCTGGGCTCTGAGCTGTCAGCGGAGAGCCTGACACGGGGCTTGAACTCAGAAATGGCGAGATCATGACCTGAGCCCGAAGTTAGTCGCTTAATAGACTGAGCCACCCAGGTGCCCCAGTTTTTAAATAAATGCTTTGACCAAGGTACTCTGCTAGATACTGAGTATACAATAGTAAAAATAAAAACAGTTTATGCCCTTATAAGTATCATCTTTCAAGATACGCCCTTGAGCTAAATTGAAGATTAATACCTGAGTTGCAAAGTAAGTTAATAAAAGGTAACCTTTGCTTAGGCTGTCCTCCCTCACCTCTTCCAAACCTTCCCAATCACTGCTCCTTTAGGTTTGGGGGCCTACTCTGGTATTTTCATAGTCACCTTGCAATCGCAGTACTTACTAATGTGTTTGAAAGTTGTGCAGGGACTACCCTCTCTTCAAGAATATAAGAGAGGGGCGCCTGGGTGGCGCAGTCGGTTAAGCGTCCGACTTCAGCCAGGTCACGATCTCGCGGTCCGTGAGTTCAAGCCCCGCGTCAGGCTCCGGGCTGATGGCTCGGAGCCTGGAGCCTGCTTCCGATTCTGTGTCTCCCTCTCTCTCTGCCCCTCCCCCGTTCATGCTCTGTCTCTCTCTGTCCCCCCCCCCCAAAAAAAAAATATATAAGAGAGAAAATAAACTTTATCAAACATTACACACATTACTGATTTTCTTAAAATAATGATGTAAACTAAATCATTTCATTATCTCTTATGCTATGTAGATGATTTTTGAAGAGTAGTATGTTAGGTGGAATATATTTTATTGGATACTTAGAAGAAATATACTGCAAATTTTCCTTTTGAAGGAATGAGGTCATAATGATTTAATATTGATAAAGGTAAAATGTACATAGTTAAGTTTTAACTTATTTCCCCTAATAGACTGTAAAATTAAAAGTTATTTGTCTGCGATGGCCAGGAGTCAGTGAAGTGAGGAGGTTGTATGGTAAGCAAATTATCTTAATTCTTTATGGCCTAAAAATAAGTTATATGGACTGATACAAATTTTACCTAAGATTTTTTTTAACTTCCATTATTTTTATGACATTGTTTTTATAAATGAAACATCTTGACAGAAAAATATGTGAACCAAAAGTAAAGGCAGAAAAAGACCAAAAAGCTATAAAATCTTAAATCAGTATGCGCATGAATAGAAAGGGAGTGGAGGCAGAATGATTATATTGAAAATATCTTGGGGGGCACCTGGGTGGCTCAGGCAGTTAAGCATCAGACTTCAGGTCAGGTCGTGATCTTGCAGTTTGTGAGTTTGAGCCCCAGGTTGGGTTCTGTGCCAACAGCTCAGAGGCCGGAGCCTGCTTTGGATTCTGTGTCTCCCTCTCTCTCTGCCTTTCCCCATTTTGTGCTCTGTCTCTCTCTCAAAAATGAGTAATAAAAAAAAGTTTAAAAATTCACAAAAAATTCTTGGAACCAGGGTTTCAGAAAGTATAGATTTATGTCTTGACTTAGCCATTTTCCCAATGGTTTTATTCTAATCACAAACTCTCTAAGCCTTTGTTACCTCGCCTCTTCAAAGAAGGTGTGAGAGCATTCACCATATACTACCTCAGAGAATTACTGCAAGGGTAAATGGAATAAAGGAGATAAGCAGACATAAACATGTGTTAGTAAACTTCATTGAGCTAATAATTATATATACATACCTTCAAGAAGTCGGCCACTAGTGGGGAAGTGAGAGCTGGCACAGAAGCTCAAAGAACAAAAAAGTTTCTAAGAAGGGTGCCTGGATGGCTCAGTCAGTTAAGTGTCCGACTCTTGGTTTCGGGTCAGGTCATGATCTCACAGTTTGTGATTTCGAGCCCCGTGTAGGGCTCAGTGCTGCTGGTGCAGAGCTTGCCTCGGATTCTCTCTCTGCCCCTCCCCTTCTCTTTCTCTCAAAATAAATAAACTTAAAACAAATTTTAAAGTGTCTAAGGAGGAGTTATGTGTTAAATTGTGTCCCCCACCCCCCACTTCCTGTGTGGAAGTCCTAATCTCCAGTAGTTTAGAATGTGACCTTATTTGGAAATAGGGTTAGGGCAAATGTAATTAGGTAAGATGAGGTCATACTAGAGTAGGGTGAGCTATGACTGTTGTCCTTATAAAAAGGGAAAATTTGGGCACAGAGAGACAGACATACATATAAGGTAGATGACAGGAAGAGATATGAGAGAGGACAGCCATCTGCAAGCCCAGGAGATGCCTCCCTCACACCCCTCAGAAGGAACCACTTCTGTGGACGCTTTGACTTCTGACTTCTAGCCTCCAAAACTGTGAGACGATCAACTTATGTTGTTTAAACTATATGTTAAACTATGTTCAAACCTATGTTGTTTACGGTTGCAAGTCATGTACCTTCACATTTAGCTTTCCAGACTTCTTTACAGGCTATGAGTAGTTTTGTGGTCTAATTCTGACCACGATAATATAAGAAGTGCTCCATTTGTTGGAGCTTACAGAAAAGTATCATTTGTCTCATAAACAAAAGACAAATCATTCAACATTTACCTTTGCCAGTTTGCAGCATTTTGTTAAAGCAGACTGAGCAGGGAGATAAAAATAGAAAAGCCTAGGCCATTTTATAGTGTGAGGAAAGTAACCAAAGAATTGGAAGAACGTATCCTTAGATTTCATTTTATTTTTGTCATCATTTTCACACCATGTCTAAAAATGGGATGGGCATGATGGTCACTAAATAATAATGACCGACCTCAGTATTGTGAACATGACACAATAGCTAGAGCAGTGCCACAATGATTTCTGCTTAAGCTAACTACTGTGCTGTAACAGTAGAAAAGTTTAAAAAGCAGTAACTTAAGACTAACAGTACAAAAGGAGAGATTCACAAATAGGAACAAAGAAAAATTTTCAATTTCGACCTCAGTATATTTTATAGAAAATGGAAACGCACTTCTTGGAAATGCAAGAAGTGTCTTGGAGAGAAAATCAATTCCTTTGCCCTATTCCGGTTGCAAGTTGCTTAGCACGGTGCCCCAGCTGAGGCGTTTATCCTTCCCTTCTTTCGTTTGTTTCTTTTTTTTTTTTTCTTGGCATATGAAGTAAACCGTATACTCATACATCCCTGCCATTCTTCCACCATTGTTGTAAAAGGTGATTACGTATAGCAGGTGGACAGGGCCAGTTAGAGTAGCTAATGATTGCCGGTTCACTCAAATTACCATCCTATGAATAATAGTAAAACTGGAAAAATAAAGGTTGTATCTTTTTCCATGAGGACACTCACATCACCAACTGTAGACCCATCTCAGCATTTTTTGATTGTCAACAGTAATGAAAAGTGGCAGCACCAGTTACATATGGTAATTCCAATCTAAAGAGTCTATTGAATGATGCATTTGCTTTCCATCAAGGCACCCAGCGCAGCATTACAGGAAGTTAGAGTTTGTTATTCCCTCATACATCAAAGTAGGCTTGCCAGTATTGTATTTATTGACCTGTCCAACTCTTTTTACATGATTGATCACTTTTGCCACCCAAGGGTTTTCCCTGTTGCCCTGTCAGAGCAAAGTTCGTAACAGTGCTTAAAAAATTTAAAGTCATCTTTACTGTTTCCCTGGGAAAAATTTTAATTTCACAGGAACTAGAGACATCCAGTGTTGTAGCAGACATTGACTTTGCTACTCAACATGCATTCTCCCCTTCATTACCACCAAAGACAATCCCTATTTTGTTTAGGGTTACAAGGTATGTGACTTCACATTTAATTTTCCAGACTTCTTTATGATTTGAGTTGTTTTGTGATCTAATCCTCACCACAATAATATAAGAAGTGCTACATTGGCTGGAGCTTACAGAAAAGTATCATTTTTCTCATAAACAAAGGACAATCATTCAGCATTTACCTTTGCCTTTCACTTGGCCTACTTCTTTTTTCCTGGTATGTGAACATAATACATCATGGCAAAACAATTTTGTGAACATGAAAATGGAACCACTCAGTAAAGATGCTTATGTGAGGTCCCTATGGCATTTCCAGGAGCCAAGCAACGAGCTCTGGAATGGTCACCTCTGAACTCAAGTGAGAAAAACTGCTCCCTATTATATTTAAGTCACTGGCATTTACTTGAGTTTTCTTCTATAGGCAGATGAATGCAAAATTAAAGAGTTCACAAGCTCCATGTATAGGTACAACCATTCTATAATAGCTGGGCTTTGTAATGATATTTTTATCAGGGCAACAACTATTTCTACCAATCAATTTCAAGATAAAAATGTTATATTTTAAGAATTATATCTTGTAGACTTTAGAAGACATTGTATATGTAGAGAACTAGGTCTGTTTTCCTCTTTCCTTCTGGAATTAAACATCAGAAAAATCTGACATCTTAATATAGATGGCATAGAAAATGTCAAGTCTCCCTACCTTTGACATGATACTAACATGGTATATTGGGCTTCCTTCCCTCCAGGTCACAAGTCACTCTCTAGCAATAATTTAATCCTCAGAGAGGTTCATCTTGATGAATTTGAGTGTGGAAGGTGAGAGGAAGGGAAAAAAGAAGCAACAAGCAATAGGCCATTGACTTCCCCAGTTTGAGGAATTCACATTAATAATCTCAGCAACACAGGAATTTCATGCATATTATATGATGTATACTATGTATAATATATATAATATATAATAAAGTGATAATGTATTTATGTACCTTTTTTATGGAAAGACATCTCTTCTCTGTCATATTGCTTTATTTTCCTGAGCAGTTCACATATATTCAGTGGCACAAACCCAGGGAAATAAGCCATAGGCATTTGCTGATAAAAATAAATATGTCTTGACTTCTCCACTCATAAATATCTATGAAAGATATTTTTTGATTCTGACATCTCAAAGATGACTACAACAGTTTTTTTCTAATATATGTATTGATAGCCAAGTTACCACTATCCATTTTATTACATCCCTGAAAGAAAAGAAAAACTAATTATAGTGTGGATCATTTTGGTATATGGATAATTAAATATGTGTAATTTAGAGATGATGATCTTCAATTTCTTTTTAAGATTTATGAGAAAGTGATCTTTATTCAACTTAGGAAGAATGCTGTAGCTTCAGAGTTTCTGGCAAATAATCGATATATTAATGTTAAGGAGATGCAACCAATGACAGAGTTCAGTCTCTGAATGACCAAGATCTAGAACCTAAACCTGATAGGGGGAATAATCACTTATGAACTACTGCCTATTCCATATCTTACCTATCAGTATCTTTGGGCACCTAACAATATTAGATACACTTAGAAATAATTCAAAAGAAAGAACAAACACCATCATGGAAGCACAAAATTCTCTAAGACTTCCAATAAAATAATTTGTTGATTTTATTATATCCTCCTACGAATTTTGCTTCTCTTTAAGTGGCTACTGAACATAGGTTGGAATCTGTACAAACTTAGGAATCTATACAAACTTCACTAGAATCTATACAAACTTAGGAGGAAAGTGAAAATACATTTGATTTCTCCCAGTACCTCACCCATTAGATGCTTCTGTCTCATTTTATGCTTTGCTTAGAAATGTAAAGCCAGAAATGCATTCTATCCCATACCCATTTTTTAACACATACTTTCAATCCTTTTTTCCAGTTAAGGTAAAAATGGTTGATAGTTTCCAAAATGTTCCTTTCTGAGGGGTCCTTAAATTTTAATAATGACTAAGATCTAGACCAAAATGGAGGAGGAAAGGTATTTCAGGCAAGGACCCTGAAGTGGCTTGGGCCCAGCACATGGTTAAATAATCACTTTCAATATGAAAAGAAAAGGAAGGGAGAAGAATCTTTTGCTAGCTTAATACTTATCATTCAACTCAGA
This sequence comes from Prionailurus bengalensis, assembly GCF_016509475.1. Taxonomy (NCBI): domain Eukaryota; kingdom Metazoa; phylum Chordata; class Mammalia; order Carnivora; family Felidae; genus Prionailurus; species Prionailurus bengalensis. The sequence continues at coordinate 131,433,100 of NC_057343.1, forward strand.
GAGAAATGAAGACAGAGATTTGACTCAATGTCCATAATATGTATTTACCATCTATTGTCATGTAACAAATTACCTTCACACTTAGTTTAAAACAATTTATTATTTTTCACAGTTCTGTGGTTGACTGGCACACCTCAGTGATCTCTCTTAGGGACTCCCATGAAGTTGTAGTCAGATAGACATTGAGACTGGAGCTATTCAAAGGCTTAAATTGGCTGCATGTTCAAAATGAATCACTGATGTGGCTGGTGATTGATGCTTACTGTCCTTACTAGGTGGGCTTGTTCACTGAGGAATGAACTTACACATGCCTTCTCTACATGTCTTGGACTTCTTGCAGCAAGATGGTTTGGTTTCCCAAAGAGGGTCCCAAAAATGAGTATTCCAGGAGACCCAGGGAGAAGATGTAAAGCTGATGACTTACCCTCAGATGTGACAGAATGTCACTTCTGCTACCTTTTATTGGTTAAATATCCCAGAAGTCAAGATAAACTTTTAACTCTAATTTTGGATGGGAGAGTGGCAAAGTGACATTGACAAGAGCATATGGGATGAAATATACTTACAGACCATCTTCTGAAAATGCAATCTCCACATCCTCTATGACAAGATGGTCACTGCTTGACAGTTTCCATTTTCTCATTTGTTTATTAAAATGGGTTTCCAGAAATATAACTGGGTCCATAGCTATTTCACTAGAAATAGTATTATCTAGTGTTTTGTTTTGTTTTTTGGTGGCTTTTGTTTTTGTTGTTATTTTGTTTTCTTAAGCTCACTATATGATATTCGATCAAGTTCCAGGCAAGGAATGTGAGCAGAAGGGATATACGCATGTTCCAGACCTGTTCTTAAAAGTGAGGCTGCTTGCGGGGCACCTGGGTGGTTCAGTTGGTTAAGTGTCTGACTTCAGCTCAGGTCATGATCTTACGGTCTATGAGTTTGAGCCCCGCGTCGGGCTCTGTGCTGACAGCTCGGAGCCTGGAGCCTGCTTCGGATTCTGTGTCTCCCCTTCTCTCTGCCCCTCCCCTGCTCATGCTCTGTCTCTGTCTCAAAAATAAATAAAAACATTTAAAAAAAAAAAGCGAGGCTGCTTGCTCTCTATGGACTTCTCTCACACTGTGTCCCATAGCTTGAAACTGTTGAAGATCAGAGCCACAGTAGAAGCCCCATTTTAAGAACAGCAGCATCTCCCTACCAGCCTTGAGCTCCAGTCTTGGAATTATCCCATGGGAGGAAAATAAAATATCCATCTTAATTAAGTCTTTGTATTTATGGGTCTTTCATTATAGTAGCTTGTGTCAACTGTAGATACTGTACTTTCATATACCATTTCCCAAATCCCTGGAGTAACTATATGTTATTGTAGGGCTATTTTTCTGATTGATGCTTAAGTCTTTTAATGTAGGAGATAGAGATAGTGGACAATGGAATGCGTTACTGAACTACAAAGAAAATTACATATATGCTTACTTTTTTATGTTTATTTTTATTTTTTGAGAGAGAGCAAGAGAGGCAGAGAGACAGAGGGGGACAAAAGTTCCAAAGCAGGCTCCAGGCTCTGAGCTGTCAGCAGAATGCCCAATGCAGGGCTAGAACTCAGGAACCATGAGATAATGACCTGAGCCAAAGTCAGACACTTAACTGACTATGCTACCCAGGTGCCCCCACATATGCTTACTCTTAAAAAAAAGTGTGAACGTGCTCTATCATGGATAATCTTTCACCTTCTTTTCAGCAATAATAACTTTAAAATTTTGTTGCACTTACGTCTTCCCAGGGGAATAGATGAGTGTGGTTTGTGCAGATAGGGAGAGAAAGGAGTTAAAATGGGAATTATTTTCCATAATAATTCTTAAACTTGAAGATAAGTATAAATTTAAGGAACTGAAAGCTGTATTTTGTTTCAACTCTATACAATTGTTATTGCTGGTTCTGTTTATAAAATCTTTGAAATGAATTTTGCTTATGTATAATTTTCACAATTAAAATTTTCTTCAAGAAAGCTAAAATCCTATATGTATTTGTAATTTGCTAATATTTCACCTGTACTTTAATTTTTCCGTGTCCAACTTCTCAATTTCTCTGTCAAGGATTTTAAAAAGCAAAGAGCTTTCTTATTTATTTTTTAATATTATTTATTTATTTATGTGAGAAGAGCTTTCATGACTTCACTGTTGAGGAAAAGAAATCTGTTTATTTGTAACTGTAGGAAAATACGTTTTAGAGATACCACCCTAAATTTTAACATAGGGCATGTAAGCCATAAACATTTCAGTTCAATATGAGAATATTTTAAAATAAGGAATTTTAGGGGTGCTTGGGTGGGTCAGTTGGTTAAGCCTTTGACTTCAACTCAGGTCATGATCTCACAGTTTGTGAGTATGAGCCCCGCATCAGGCTCTGTGCTGACACCTCAGAGCCTGGAGCCTGTTTCTGATTCTGTGTCTCCCTCTGTCTCTGTCCCTCCCCTACTCTCTCTCTCTCTCTCTCTCTCTCTCTCTCTCTCTCTCTCAAAAACAAGTACTACTTGGCAATGAGAAAGAATGAAGTCATGCCATTTGCAGCAATGTGGAGGGAACTGGAGGGTATTATGCTAAGTGAAATAAGTCAATCATAGAAGGACAGATATCATATGTTTTCCCTCATATGTGGATCTTGAGAAACTTAACAGAAGACCACGGGGGAAAGGAAGGCCAAAAAAAAAAAAGTTACCAACAGAGAGGGAGGGAGACAAACCATAAAAGACTCTTAAATACAGAGAACAAACTGAGGGTAGATGGGGAGGGGGGAAGAGGGGGAAATGGGTGATGGGTCATAGAAGAGAGCACTTGTTGGGATGAGCACTGGGTGTTGTATGTAAGCAATGAACCACGGGAACTTACCCCAAAACCAAGAGCACGCTTTACACACTGTATGTTAGCCAATTTGACTTTAAATTATATATATTTTTTTAATTTAAAAAAATGGTAATGTCAAGAGAACTGTTTTATTCCTTGGACTTCTGAGTATACACATCAAATTAACAAAGAAGGATCACTATATGCATTCCATTTTGTATGCAGCCTATACCTACTCTAATTTTCCCTATCACAAACATAAAAGCTAGCTAGCTAGCTAGCTCCCAATAAATTGTATTCATTAGTCCTTTTGGCCAAAGCACGTAATTTAGTTGATTCCAGATTAGAGAGGTAGAGCAGGATGTCCAACCACAATGTGAGGGCAACTTGTATAGCAATGGCAAGGATCGCAGGAACTTTGCAAAACTGGGACTACTTTTTTGTGATCAATCTATTCTTCCTCTTCTTTCACCTTTCCCCTTCCAACACTATTAAGATTTGAGACACTTTCATTCTTTTCTGTTACCAGGGTTTTCTTTCTTGTTTCACTGTTTGTTCTATCGCTTTATTGTGCTATAATTGATATTCAAAGAAATGCCCATATTCAATGTGTATAATTTGATGAATTTAGATGAATATGCAAACGTTCATGACAACATGACCACAACCAACATAATAGACATATCCAGCAACTCTCAAAGTTTCTGTGAATTCTTTTTCTTATTCTAATAGTAAGAACACTTAACATTAGATCTATCCACTTAAAAATTTTGAAATATATAATACCGTCAAGTTTGCTCTCCAAAACTTATGTCAAGAAATGTGCATGGAGGGGCACCTGGGTGGCTCAGTCAGTTAAGCGGCCGACTTTGGCTCAGGTCATGATCTCGCGGTCCGTGAGTTCGAGTCCCGCGTCAGGCTCTGTGCTGACAGCTCAGAGCCTGGAGCCTGTTTCAGATTCTGTGTCTACCTCTCTCTGACCCTCCCCCGTTCATGCTCTGTCTCTCTCTGTCTCAAAAATAAATAAACGTTAAAAAAAAAAAGAAATTGTATTCCCTCTGGGAATAAGTGTCATAGGATACACATTTTTCTGTGAGGAATTAATGGATACTGATCCATCATTTCCTAGCACTCAGAGTTGCTCCAGAGAAAACCCTCCCCTAGCATTTTTAATCATTGAACTACTAATATATACTTCAAGCTCTGAGAACTTCAGGTCAGGATCCAAGATGTTTCTACAAACACAGTTGGAAAAAAGGCTTAGAACAAACAGACTTGTTTTACTTTGTCCTATTATAAAAACCAGAATCTATAGACTGTTAGCTGAATAATGGGAACATTTGGGGAATATTCTTCTCCTTATTTCCTGATACCCATATATCTTGGATAAAGTTCACATGTCATCACTTTTATTTAATTTTTAATAAAAATATTTACTGCCTAAGACGTATCCTTACTTTCCTAAACTTTTTTCCCCCTGAATTAAATTTTCCTGTATTTAGAAAGGTATTATTTAGTAGTCTTAAATAGAAGTAAAACACCTTAGAAAAGAGAAACCAAAATATAAAGCATTTCTAGGACTCCTTTCTGCTCTTCCCAAGTCCCTATTTAAATAAAGAACGTCACAGGAATTGCTCTTAGAATAGTCTCTTCTTCCATCTACACTGCCACAGTACATTTGTTCTGTTCTGAAATTTGGAGGTGCACAGCGACCTAGGGAGTGTGAGGTAATAGTCTTTCCTATTTCCAATCCTGATATTTGCTGATGGATCAGCTGTCTCACCTCACGGTTGTTCTTTCCTTTCAGGACCAGGACCAGCAATCTGTAACTAACTATAGAAACTACTACATGCACAGGGATTAAGTGTTACCTTCCAAGGTCAATGTGTAGTTATACTTTTAGTAGAATTTCCTCTTTCAATTGTATTTTATCTGATCATCTGGGAGAAGAAGAACTGAGATTTGTCTTGTGTTTTCAATTATTAATTTTTATTCTCCATCTATATTCTCATCTTTCTATGTCTATAGACTAGTTTTTAAAAATAAATGTGTTTTCCATTTGGTGCTTCCCTATCTGTGGTTATGGAAAACCATCTGCTTTAGCTGGTTTCTGCAAGAAAGTTTCACCAAAATTAGAAAAATTGTACCTTGGCAAACTGCACACAAAGTCTATCATGTTATAGTCCCAGAATCCTCTAGAGGAACTGAAAGCATGGTACTAATTAAGACTGAGTTGGTTCTTACACTGAGTCAAGATTTTGGAAATATATTTTATCAGCCTTCACAGTTGAAAAACTTCACTATATATGATATACCTGCTTTAAGCAATCACCAATTTGGCTTCAGAGTTTGCAGAAGTTTTGCCAACTCTGTGTCTAAAACTTATTTTGTTCGTACTGTATGTGAAGTTAGCTTATCCTACTGGAAAATAGAACATTTAAAGTATCAAGGGAAGAATAAATGATTATTTTTTAGTGAAAAAGCACATATAACTGGGAAAAACATTTACATGACGCGAACTGGGCTGATTTTTACGAGTTTACAAAGGTAATCTTTTTTTCTTTGCATAAGAGTTTCTTGCAGTATTATTACGATTAAAAATATCTCATGTCAGTTTCTCCACTAAAAGAGAATTATATTATTATAATTTCTGGGTACATTTTGAAGAGTTCAATTTTTAATGGCAAACCAAAATGAAAAGGCTTTCAATTACATATGGCAAAAATGTAGAAAATGTATACTAAAATAAAAACACTTGTAAAACTCACAGAAATGGGGAAAATAGACAAGTGGTGATATACCACTGTATACAACTCCAAGCACAGACCCTAAAATAATCACTTGTGGCCTATAAGAGTCAATATAATTACTTCCTTCAAACCATTATCCAGAGGAAGGAAAGGGAAATACTTCACTCCTGTCAACTCCTAATGGAGCAGAAAGCTTAAGCTGGACACTGGGTTGTGAAGCAAGTAATGTTCTCTGCAATTCCAACAACTAAAATGGTTACCTTTTCACAATGCTAAAAGAGGAACGGCAATAATATAATAAGGTATTGTGTCGCATTATTAATAATTATTCCTACCATTAGTGAAAATGCCAGGCAAAAACTGGAAATCCTGTTTTTCCTTCTTATAGGCCAAAACTTCCTCCTTAATTCATTTTTCTCCTTTATCAGCTACTCCTAAAACAAATGACCTTGATATGTTAAATGGCAGTTTCAAGCATGGAAGAGACGGGAGATCTAAGAAAAGAGAATTGTGGCTTTTAGACAAACACATGTCAGTAGTATAGTTAGCTTAGGAAAGAATAAGTTTTTAATTAAGCAGCGCAACTTGAAAACATTGTATTCACTTCATCTTTATGTTATTCATTGAAAGTTGAGTATTCAAACATAGCACGGTTACAAATGACAGAAATACCTGGAGTGGTGAGATAAGCTGATATCTTCTTATGATTACCGGCCCTGCCACTAATTCTGCATCACTGAACATAAATACCTTTTCTTTTTTTTTTAAATTTTTTTTTTCAACATTTATTTATTTTTGGGACAGAGAGAGACAGAGCATGAACGGGGGAGGGGCAGAGAGAGAGGGAGACACAGAATCGGAAACTGGCTCCAGGCTCCAAGCCATCAGCCCAGAGCCTGACGTGGGGCTCGAACTCCCGGACCGTGAGATCGTGACCTGGCTGAAGTCGGACGCTTAACCGACTGCGCCACCCAGGCGCCCCCATAAATACCTTTTCAGCATAACCTCTCCACTGTCTTTTTAGGGAAAAATGTCTCAGTTTGATTGTGCTTTCTTAATGAGTCTCTGGAATGCACCAACAAGAGGCTGAAATTACAGGTATAGTTCTATTTGGGTACATACTTCTTTGATAATAAAGAATCCAAGCAGACGAATGAATACTTAAGATTCCTTTGGCACAATCCTGACCTCTCTGCCTGAGTTCAGGCCTTCTAATTCATCACATGAGAGAGAAAATTGCCTTGAAAACTCTCAATGTCACTGACCTTTATGAACCTAATAACAAAAACTAGTGAATTGCTCATCGATACAGAGAAGATCCTCATTTCACCGATGGTACGACTGCGCAATAAAACTTCCTTTAGAAAGCTTAGATTTCCTGTTTAAACTCTAGCTGCAGAGGATTTCAGATAGGTCTCCAACTTCTCTGGTCATTGTTTTCCACATAGACTTCTATCAACCTAAGTTTGCACAGTTAAAGCCTTGATTAATGCACAGGGTGAAAAAGGCTCTTTCATCCATGTGCTGAGAGCTGACAGGTTCTGTGACAACATCGTAAGCAGAAACTGTTTGGAATATCAGTCATCGCAAGGCCACCTGAAAGTTTGGCCATTTACGAAGAAATGAAAACTGACATAGAATAGGCAACTCATCCTAAAATCATATTTGGGAAAATAGTTCTGATGCGTGTCTCATTGGAAACAGAAAGCTTTTAAAATTATTCCCCCTGTGACATTTTCTGTAAGCTACAAATTTCACTGTTTTTCACCAAAGTTAAGTGGATCTGAACTGATATTGCCTTATCTGGTTCTTCTTGTAAATCTATTTTATTCAATACTTCTATGAAGCAACAACTGTAGGAGTTTCAGGGAGACAGTGGGGAAAAAAAAGAGAATGGGAGAAATAATGGGGAAAACAACGAGCAATAAGCAGATAACTAAATATCACATAATTCCAGATAGAGGTGAATTCAGATAGAGACAGATTTCAGGGACAAACAGTATAAAATAAGTCAAGGCAATGGAATGTGTACTGTGTGTGTACATGTGTGAACACCAGGCTGTCTTGAAAAAGTATCAAGCAAAGACATCGATGAAGAAAAGGAGCCAGCCATGCAAAGATCTGAGTGAGTTGTGTTATAGACAGAGGGAATAGCAAATGCAAACAACAAACCGTGTTCACCTTGCTTGAAGGTTAAATGAAATATAACCTATTTCCTTGATAGCTAAGTCTATATAAATAACATGAGCCCAGTAAAATTGCGTAAGGTTCTGAAAGTGAAACTAGTTTCTGTCTCCCTGGTGTTAAGTCACACCACACTAAGAAGCCAAACAGGGGGAAAACATGGTATTGGAAGCAATGTGCTTTGCAAAGTTCACATGGTATTGTTTTTAATGTGTTGATGGAAAAGCCAGGTTGCCTTTCTTTACTAACTGCTCTTTCATTACTACATACTTGGCTCTAGAGATTTTTCCCGATCTGTCATTCTCTGTCTTTGAAAATGAAAACCTTGGAGGATTCAACACCATTAATCTGTTTTTTTTTTCATTAATCTGTTGAGTTATTAAAAAGGCACATTGTTCCCCTTCACTTAAAATAAAGCATTTATGTTACTTGGGAAGAACTCTTTGACACTGTCACTGTATAAATAATAGATATACCACTCCAGAAAGCAGTCAGAAAAACTGACATTTGCCTCTTATCAGGTTTTGATGCAAGACCAAAATGGAATTGTGTGTATATAATTACATGTTGCAGAGCAGTTAATGTACTCACTATTATTCTGTGAGCTTTTAAAGGACCAAATGTCTATTCTCTGAATTTACTGGAATTAAGATTTACACATTCCTGTAGTCAAAATGATTTGGAATCACAACAGGAATAAAATAGATGTTCAGAAATAATACTTACAGATTCATAATTAAATTCTCTGCTAAGGGAGTACTCTTTGAAACACGCATATTGGTGTTTGGCCAAGAAAATACTCCTGATGGCAATAAGTGGGTGTTTCTAAAGCTGATTTCAAAAAGAGTTTTGAAAAGGTGGCTGTAAACATTAGAAACTATATTGTTCAGAAGCAATATAAAAACTACTTTGGAAATGATGTAAATGTACTAGGTAGAGTGGGAGTTTTTAAAGATTGATGTATGTATGAAATGATAACTTGAAGGAAAATTTATGGTTACATTATGTAAAAATTAAAAATCTCATTCTCAAAGAAACATTACAGGGTAATTTCAGAAAGATTCCAAAGTGTTTAGAGGAATAGAATTTGTTCATTTTCCCCCCAAAATCAGCTAGAAATTTTTTTTAAAGAATATTCCCCTTCACTTTATTCCTTCCTCATAAATTTCAAGTACTCCAGTAAATTTCATAGAAGCAGTTTCTAAAAGATTTTCTCTCCAGAGAACATAAGGATCCCAAGCCAGAGGGAGAAAAATAATGAGATGCAAATATAGGATAACTCAGGGGAAGCTTAACAGGTTCTTTCCTTTTTTCCTCTTTTCCCTTCTGGCAGTAAGAATGGGAACCATTGTGGGAAAATGTGGATGGGCTCACATACATGCTAGTGGGTATATTTACACACAGTTAAGTGCTTAGAGGTAATGTAGAGGTGAATTTGAGCCTCAGAGCTGAGCACAGGGACAAAGTCTACTTTCTTAGACTAATTGGAAGGATATCAAATAAGCTTGGCCATCTAACAAGAGGGGGTGTGCTCCATCCATTTGGAGGAGGTGGTGAAGAAAAGTTGACTGTTGCTAGACAAGTCAAGTTTTTACACACAATCTTTGCAAGCTAACTTCAGGGGAATTATGTGCATAGTTTAACGGAGAGAGAGGGTGCTGTGTTAAATATATGTCTTTATGTCATTTAATACTCTTTTTTTTCCTGCAAAATACAGTTAGCCATTTGTTATGATTAATCTGCAATCTTTTTTGGTCACTCTGAAGATTCCTAGTTACTGATTCTGGGCACAGTGTGACATTTACCTGAGCAGACAGGAGAGTATCACTAGAAGATGTGAAAGCGGATGCAGGTGCCTACGGATTACTATGAATGTAGAGAAGAGCACAGTGTGGAGAAAAAGGGAGAAGCCAGGGACCTTTCCCCTCATTCAGGAGCCCACATGATTCCTAAAGCCAGCTACCACTGGCAGAGAATTCCATCTCCAAGTTACCCTTAAGATGCAAGCCACTGCCCCCCATCTTTGTGGTTACCAAGAGCCTGGGGTATGGAGGGGGGAGTCTTTCCTTGTTTAACATTAAATGGTGCTTTATAAACTAAGAATGAATGTCAGCACTCTTTGGGTTTTTAAAAAAGTGATGGAACTGGTCAGAGAGGACCTCAGTCCACCAACATCACTGTAATAATGGAAAATCCTGACGAGGCTGGATGCTGCATGACTTGTGTGCTCAACTTGAAATTTATACATGCCTGTGAGCCTCGATCTTCTAATGACCAGTAAAGTGCTTTTGTTTCCATGATCATACTACAGTGATGGCAAAGTAAGAATTCCCCCAATGATCAATTATTACCTCAAGTGTCTACGTAATCTTTAGTACCAGGATGGATAGCCTTTTTCTGGTGAGAAAAGGACATCGTCAGTGATGTCATCTGATGCACGGCAGTTGATACATTATCTGGCCTACAGGTCAGAACTGGATAGAAGGGTTGGTTTCAACTCAACTTGAAACATTAACCAAGGCTTATGAGGTCCAAAGCTACATGTGAATCACAATTTAGGGGAACTGCTTTGCTTTGTTTATCCTTCGTCCAGGAAGGTAGAATACAGGTAAGCCAAAGGAATCTATCAGAACACTTTCCATTCCACAAACAGAGCAAAAATAAGAAACGGGTATGTTGAAAATCTGAGTTTGAGTCCTGGTTGCATCACTTAGTCTCTTCATTAGGATCACAGTAGAGTGTATAATTTAATATATGATGGTTTAAGTGAAAGACGCCAAGATGGATCGTATTTTATGTTTTGTCTTGTCTTTTATGTCCTAAATTCATTCTCTTTCTCCCTCTCCCACCTCTTTCTCTCTCTTTTCTCTCTTCTCCCTCATCCCTTCTCTTCATCTCTATCAGTGGGTCATAGCTGGTATAAGCATTTCTGGTTCCATGTTTCAACTCTACAGACCCAATTTGGCCCTCCAGTATAGAATGGTAACTAGACTTGGGAAAAGGTACTTAAGATCAAATCTCTATTTTAGCCTTATCAATAGTAATGCTGATATCTTGGTCTCCATATGTCTGTTACATATGCCTATTTCTTCATTGACACCATCTCAAATTGCAGGAAGAGACAAGGTGTGATTGATTACCAAGCCCAAATCCCAGTATCTGTGTGTGGTGATGCTGGGTTGGGAGAAGCCCTGTTGAGCATGGCACTTTCAGATAAAGTTTTCCTAGTACATTAACTTCTGTTACCAAAACCTGTTGACTAACTCCTCAGCAAATTGTTGTTCCTTTTCTCCCCTTTTCCACTTTTCACTAACCATGTCAAAGGGCATAATTATTGAAGCAGGGAGTGGGGAGAAGTTTGAACCATCTGAGCAATGTGTAACACAGAATGTGTTTAAAGGCAATAGGACACATTCCTTAAACCAACAAACTGAATTCCTCCCAAATACTGGCCTTCTTTTGGTACTGACTGTAAAAGCTGCAATGTGATAGTTAAGTGAATGGCCCATTGTTTTTCTTCACTTCATCAAATGTTCTGTAAATTACATACGGGGGACCACATTAATTTATGAGTAAGGTACCATTAAATGAGTGTGTGTGTGTGTGTGTGTGTGTGTGTGTGTGTGTGTTTTCTCAAGCTCTGAGGTCTATTTGCCAATTGCCTCATCTGTAAGAGAATAATCCAGGGAGCCATGTTGTCTCATTGCATTAACTAGTCAAATAAATAAGGTATCCAGAAAGGGAGCATATGTACTCCCTCTAGATTACTAAATTTATTCTGATGTAAGTTGTCATTTCAAAGATCGGCAGCTAAGAACCAGAAAGTAGTATATAATTCCTCAGATTTTGGTGATCTGAGATCCACCCCCACCATAAATTGCCTGTAGTTTGCTTTCTTGATGGCTCCTCCAGGAAGTGGGGCCGGCATTAATGCTAATGCACATTAGCATTAGCATTAATGGGGTATAGCACAAGGGGTAGGGACTCCCTTTCTCATTACAGATGTGCCTAAGATTTAGGTTATTAATCAGGTCGACTAACAATACTCCACTACTTCCTACAGTAAGATTTTAGGGGCCATCTTTTTAAAATGCACCACTTTATACACCTTCTTTCCTTAAGATAAAAGTTGTAAACTAGTGGTCCCTGGGCTGAACTTAACTGACAGAATAACTCACTCATTTCTAAAATTAAACACTATTTTTTGAGCTAATTATAGATTCATATATGAATCTGTTGTGAGAAAGAGAGAGACATCATCGTATATACTTTAAACCCAGTTTCTCCCAGTAGTCACATCTTGCAAAACAATAGAAAAGTATCTCAACCAGGATATTGACATTGCTACAATCTACCAATCTCATCCACAGACTTGTGGTAATTTTAACTCAAATCATGTTGTACATATGATTATCAGCTAATATTTACAAATTTACGTAACAGTGGGGTACCTGGGTGGCTTAGTCAGTTAAGTGTCTGACTCTTGATCTCGGCTCAGGGCACGATATCATGGTTTCTGAGTTCGAGTCCCACGTTGGGCTCTGTGCTGACAGTGCAGAGCCTGCCTGGAATTCTCTTTCTCCCCCTCTCTCTACCCCTACTCTGCTCATTCTCTATTTTTTCTCTCTCTCAAAATAAATCAATAACACTTAAAATTTTACATAATAGTATGGATTTAAATCATCTCAAAATTGGGCCTGCATTCTACATATAACATTAGGCTAGAACTGAACAGCATTTTTATTAGCCAACATAAATTCTTCATTTGGTAACAGTCCTCACCTACCCCAGGTGTTTCCTTAATAGGTAGCCCAACTCATGTATTTATGTTCCTATGAATGTCCCCCTTGTAATCTGGGATGCATCTAATCCTCTATTAGCAAGTCTGTACCCAGTGTGCTAAACCTTGTCAGACATCCAGCAGAGGGCACTCCATCCCTGCCTGTGTTCAACTGTAGCTGGGAAGACTGAAGGTACCATTAGGCCTCTGAACAGTGAATAATTGGAGTCCTTAGCGAAATAGGCCAGATATTTCTCAATAGGATAATGTCACCAGATGAAATGAAATGAAATAATAATTTGAGATTATACGTCAAATGAAATTTTTTTATTTCTAGTCTTGACTTTTCCCTGAGTCTCCAACATATTCAACAACCTATTTGATATCTCGACTTGGAAATTTAACATGTCTAAACTTAACATACCAAAAATGGACCATTTGTTACCTTTCTCCTAAACCTCAGAGTCCTCATTTCAGTAACAAGATCCACCAGGTAACTACTTGTTCAAGCCAAAGACATGGAAATCTATCTTGATTCATCCCTTTACCTCAAACCAACCTAACATCCCTTCATATCAAGTTCATCTGTACATCTTATTGGTTGTGTCTCCAAAATAGATCTTTAATCTACTAACCATCAAGTCCAGCCTATCATGATCTCTCACCTGGATTAATGCACCAACTTCCTACCCGGTCCATCTGTTTCCATTTTTGCCCTTTAAAAATCCATTCTATAGACATTTTTTCAGATGGCAAACAGACATGTGAGAGAATACTCAAAATTACTCATCATCAGGGAAATATAAATCAAAACTATAATAAGATATCACCACACCTTTCAGAATGACTGAATTCAACAACACAGGAAACAGGTGAAAGGGGAACCCTCTTACACTGTTGATGGGAGTGCAAACTGGTGCAGCCACTCCGGAAAACAATATAGAGGTTCCTCAATAAGTTAAAATTACAACCACCCTACAATGCAGCAATTGCAGTACTATGTATTTAACCAAAGGATACACAAATACTGATTCAAAGGGACACCTGCACCCTGATGTTCAAAGCAGCATTACCAACAACAGCCAAATTATGCAAAGAGCCCAAATGTCCACCAACTGATGAATGGATAAAGAAGATGTGGTGTATATACAGCTCCCCCAAACACCCACACCACCCCCACCCCCCATACACACAATGGAATATTACTCAGCCATCAAAAAGAATGAAACCTTGCCATTTGCAATGACATGGATGGAGCTAGAGAGTATTATGCTAAGTGAAATAAATCAGTCAGAAAGAGACAAATACCATATAATTTCATTTATGTGGAATTTAAGAAACAAAACAGATGAACATAGGTTAAGGGGGGAAAAAGGAAGCACATCAGAAGAAACTCTTAACAATAGAGAACAAACTGAGGGTTGATAAGGGGAGGTGGGCGAAGTATGGGCTAAATGGGTGGTAGGTATTAAGGTGGGCACTTGTTGGGATGAGCACTGGTGTTTTATGTAAGTGATGAATCAATAAATTCTACTTCTGAAACCAATATTACACTGCATGTTACCTAACTAGAATTTAAATAAAAAATTTGAAGAAAAAAAATAACAGTCAGAAGAAAAAGATTTGTATAGACAAGAAAATGAAGAATGAAAATCAGGATCATTTCAGCAACATCTTTAAAGAACAGAAAGAAAAAAAACTTATCAAACTAAAATTCTATACCCTCCAAAAATATGTTTCAAAAATAATCCAAAATAACAATCTAAAAGAAAGAAGAAATGAAAAGAAATGAAAAAAGAATTAACTAAAATGTTAAAATAGACAACAGTGTGACTCCAACATAATTATAGCATTAATCATATTAAATGTAATTTTTAATACTCCCCAATTAAAAGGCAGAGGTTGGGGGCGCCTGGGTGGCACAGTCGGTTAAGCGTCCGACTTCAGCCAGGTCACGATCTTGCGGTCCGTGAGTTCGAGCCCCGCGTCAGGCTCTGGGCTGATGGCTCAGAGCCTGGAGCCTGTTTCCAATTCTGTGTCTCCCTCTCTCTCTGCCCCTCCCCCGTTCATGCTCTGTCTCTGTCTGTCCCAAAAATAAAATAAACGTTGAAAAAAAAATTAAAAAAAAAAAAGGCAGAGGTTGTTGAATTAGATATAAAAGGAAGACCCAATTAGCTGTCTATAAGAAATCAGTTACATATAAAGATACGAACAAAGGTAAAGAATGGAAACATATATGCCAAACTGTTAAAAAAGAGTAACTTTAACTATTTCATATAAGACAGTACAATTCACAGTAGTTAATGGTAAGAGGGAAAAGAAGGTAATCTCATGATAAATTTATCAGTTTATTAGGAGGACCTAACAGTTGTAAATGTTTACTGGGATAATGACAGTGCTGCAATATATATGAATCAAAACCTGATAGAACTGCAATGAGAAAGAGACAAGTCTAGAATTATAGTTACATACTTTAACACTCCACTCTGAATACTGATAGAATAAGTACAGAGTGTAGTATATTTGATCAACACTCTCAACCACAGTGACCTAGAACGTTCAACCAAATAACAGCAAAATACATTCTTTTCAAGTGCACATGGAATATTTATCAAGATAGACCATACACACAGTCATAAAATAATTCTGTATGAACATAAAAGGATCCAAATATGCCAAATACATTACTTATTACAATGGAGATCAATTAAATATCAGTAACTTTAAAAATTGGAAGATCTAAAATATTTGAAAAGTATGCATTAATAATTATAGATCAAAAAGAAACCAGAAAGGAAATAGGAAGTATTTTGAGCTAAAAAAAAAAATGAAAACTTGAAGTACTAAAATTTATGGTGTGCAGATACAGGAATGTTTACAAGGGAATTTTGATAAGTTCTTCTATTACATAAGTAGACAAGTTTAAAATGAATGACTTAAGCTTCCAACTTAAGAATCGAAAAAGAAGACAAAAAAGACAAATTAAATCTAACCTATGGAGGAATAATCAATGAAAGAACACCAAATTAAACACAAAGAACAGAAAACAAGGGCATGGAAAATAGAAAAAAAAGGAAACAAGACAAAACAAAACAGATAAAGTCAATGAAATCAAAGCTGTTTCTTTGTAACAATACATAAAACTTGATAAATGTGTAGGCAGACCAATCAGGAAATAAAGAGAGAAACAATAACAATATTAGAAATGAAAAGAATAACCACTACAGATTTTACAGATATTAAATTGATCATGAGGGGACTTTAAGGACAACTTTCCCAATACACTTGAACAATTTAAATGCAATAGACCAATTCCTTGAAAGACACAAACTATTAAATCTAAATAGCCTTATATCTCTCAAAGAAATGGAATATATATTTGTAAATATTCCTACAAAGGAAATTCCCAATACAGACATCACAAGTAAATTCAGTGAAATATTTAAAGGAAAAAATTACTTCTATATAAGTCTTTTCAGAAAATAGAAAAGGAGAGAATACTTCTCATCTAATTTTATGAGACCAATATTACCCTGATTAAAAAAATTAAAACAATTATAAGAAAACGATAGGACTGCATCTGTGACCTAAGATACAAATATTCTTTTTTTTTTTTAATTTTTTTTTTCAACGTTTATTTATTTTTGGCACAGAGAGAGACAGAGCATGAACGGGGGAGGGGCAGAGAGAGAGGGAGACACAGAATCGGAAACAGGCTCCAGGCTCTGAGCCATCAGCCCAGAGCCCGACGCGGGGCTTGAACTCCCGGACCGCGAGATCGTGACTTGGCTGAAGTCGGACGCTTAACTGACTGCGCCACCCAGGCGTCCCAAAGATACAAATATTCTTAAAATTTTATCCAGTCTAATCCAACAATGTATTAAAAAATAGTATATTCTGATTAAGTGGGATCAACCTAATAAGGTTAAGTTTGGTTTAGGATTTAAAATTGTATATATTTCACCATATTAACATTTTTTTTAAAAAAAGCCATGACTATTTCAATTGATTTAAAAAAATCACTTGACAAAATCCAACATCCATTAATGATGACAACTCTCAAAGCACTAGGAATAGAAATGAATTTGATCGGGGCGCCTGGGTGGCTCAGTCGGTTAAGCATCCGACTTCGGCTCAGGTCATGATCTTGCAGTTCGTGAGTTCAAGCCCCGCGTCGGGCTCTGTGCTGACACCTCAGAGCCTGGAGCCTGTTTCAGATTCTGTGTCTCCCTCTCTCTCTCTGACCCTCCCCCGTTCACGTTCTGTCTCTCTCTGTCTCAAAAATAAACGTTAAAAAAAAAAAAACTTAAAAAAAAAAAAAGAAATGAACTTGATCAATGTAGTAAAGGATATCTATATTAACATCATCCTTAAATGTGAAATAATGGATGCTTTTCCCCTAATATTACGACCAAACAAGAATAACTGTTGTCACCACTTCTACAGTACAACATTGTACTGGAAGCACTACCCAGGGCAATAAGACAACTATTGCAAAGAAAGGAGACAGAGGAGGGAGACAAAGAGAGAAGAGGAAACAAAGAACAAAAAAGAAAAAGATAAACAAAGAAACAAAAAGATATACAGAATGGAAAAGGAAATAAAAAACAGTAGATGACCTAATAGTCTATGTAGAAAAGCTTAGCTAATTTAAAAATCTGTAAAGCTAAGAAGTAAATTTAGAATGTTTGCAAGATTAAAAATCAATATACAAGGGGTGTCAGGGTGGCTCAGTCGGTTGAGCATCCGACTTCAGCTCATGATCTCAAGGTTTGTGGGTTCGAGTCCTGCATCAGGGTCTATGCTGATAGCTCAGATCCTGGAGCTTCAGATTCTGTGTCTTCCTCTCTCTCTGCCCCTCACCCGTGCTCACTCACTTGCTATTTCTCTCTCTTTCAAAAATAAATAAACATTTAAAAAATGTAAAAAAAAAGTCACTATACAAAAATCAAATTTATTTCTATAGCAACAAAAAAAATGAAATAAAATACACTTTAAAATTGGATCAGACATTGAACAATCAGGAATAAATCTGATTTCAAACTTTCAAGATTTATATGCAGAAAACCATAAAACATTTCTAAGTGAAATTAAGCAAGGGAATAAAATGAGATATATACTATGTTTATGAATTGAAAGATTCAATATTGTTATGCCACCAATCATCCTCAAATTATCTCTCGATTAGAAATAGCCTTTTAAAAAAAATTAAGGTTTACTTATTTTGAGAGAGAGACAGAGTGTATATGAGCATGCATGCGAGCAGGGGAGGGGCAGAGAGACCAGGGGAGAGAAAATCCCCAGGAGGCTCCACATTGTAAATGAAGAGCACCATGTAAGATCATGTGAGATCATGATCTGAGCCAAAACCAAGAGTTGAATGCTTAACCAACTGAGCCACCCAGATGCCCCAAAATTAGATAATCTTTTTTTTTTTTTTTACTGTTTATTTATTTTAGAGAAAGAGACAGACAGAGCTCAAGTGGGGGAGGAGCAGAGAAAGAGAGGAAGACAAAGAATTGGAAGCAGGCTCCAGGCTCTGAGTTATCTATCAGCACAGAGACTGAAGTGGGGCTCGAATCCACTAACTGTGAGATCATGAGCTGAGCCAAAGTCTGATGCTTAATGAAATGAGCCACCCAGGCATCCTTCAAAATTAGAAACAATTTTAAACAAAATATTAGCATTTTCTTTCTGTAGAGACTGATACTCTAATTCTAAAATTAATAAGAAATGCAGAACACAATCATCCAAAATGTTGATACAGAAAAACAAAGTTGGGAGGACTCATAAAACCCTGATGTTAAGACTTAACATAAAGCTACAATAAATACACCCTATCACACTGGCATAAAAATACACACATAGATTAACCAAACAGTATAATTTTGAAATAGACCTATACATATATAGGCAATTTATTTTCCATGAAATTTCTAAGAGATTTTGATGGGAATTGGTAATTATTTCAATCAGTGGTTTTACAAACATATGCAGAAAAACAAAACAAAACAAAACAGAACAAAAACCTTCCAAACTTTACCTGACACTGTATACAAAAATGTACTCAAAATGGGTAACACATTTAAAGGGAAAAAACTATAAAATATCCAGAAGGAAAACTAGGAGAAATCCTTGGTGACCATGGTTTTGGAAAAATGTTTTCTAAATAGGAAATCAAAGCCATCAACTATATTAGAATACTTTTTTTTCTTCTGAAATAGTTTCTCCTGAAAACAGCCATTTTTAAAAATCAAAGGGCAAGGCACAGACTAAGGAAAATATTTGCAGAACACATATCTGATACAGTGCTTATACTCTACTATATTAATGACTGTCAAAGTCAGTGATAAGAAGAAAGACAACAAAAGAAATTTGCAAAATACTTTTACATATCACCAAAGAAGACATACAGATGGCCAATAAGCATATGAAAAGATGCTCAAATGCATTAGTCAGCAGGGAAATGCAAACTAAACCAAAGTGAGATAGTGGTACACACCCATTATAAGGGCTAGAACTAGAAGACCTAACCATACCAAGTGTTGACAGGGATGAGGAACAACTGAAAATCTCAAGTACTGTTGATGGAAATGTAAAACTACAATTATAGACGAGTTTGTCCCTTCTCTCAAAGTTAAAAATACATCTACTGTACAAGTCTACTTTAAAGTATTTATTCAGCCAAGAGAAATGAAAGCATGTGTCCACACAAAGAAGTGGTTAATGAAAGAAAACAGATTAACATATACAGAGTATATGATTCAATTCCATAAAATTCTAGAAAATGCAAACAACCATAATTGTAGGCATAGCATTTGCCAAAGAACAAAAATGGGTGGGTAGCAGTGGCATGAGAAAACTTTTTAGGGTAATGGATATGTTAATGTACTGACTGTAGTGAGGGTTTTACAGTGTGCAAATAGGTTACACTCATGAAATGTTATACCTTAAATATGTGGCAGTGGACTGTGTTATTTAAACCACAGTAAGTTAAAAAGAGTAAACCATAACTGAACACCTGGTAAAAAAAAGTGGCCCCACTCTTCCATTCCATCTTCTTGAAACAAACTGTATCTTTAACTGACCAAATGAAGGATCACATGAGAAAGCCATCTTACATGTTATTATCATTTTATGAGCTTTTAGTGTATGTCAGGAACTCTTCTAAGTATTTGTCATAGATTAAGTCTTAATCTTTATAATACCTGATGAGGTAAATTCTATCATTACCTTCTCATATTTTATTATTAAATTGTACTATTAACTTCCCCCAATTTTTAACTGACCTGTTCAAAATCACAGAAGGAGAGAGACTGGGATTAAATATAGACACTCACACACTTAGTAACAACACTTGATTTCCTTAGGGTGGCGGAGAGCAGTATTATGCTTCAAGTAATGTATTGAAGCAGAATGCTTATCACAAAACCACTGTCTGATCATAAGCCTTTAAAAACTGAGCAGGAACCATTGCTTCTTTTCTTTAAATAAAAGATGTCTTTACAACAATGATGACAGTCCTGGAGCCCAGGAGAGATCAGGGCAAGATCCTGCATCCTGCCAGCAAGAAAGGATGAGCCAGCAAAGCTTATTCTTGCTGTAAATTGTTAACAGAGTCCCAGCTGTTGACATAAGGTCTCTCCTGCCAGTCATTTATGTCAGTACTGTTGAGGGAAGAAAGTGAAAATGAAACAGACAAAGGTTCGGTATTAAAGAAATAGGTGTCAAGAGAAGAGTAGGAATGAGTATAGGCAGATGTTTATGGGCTGTAACACTAGAGTTGGCTTAGTATAAGTAACTTAAGAAGAAACGGGATGGTAAATAGGAGTATATTGACTCTCTTAGTTCAATTCATTTTCATCCAAAAATTCTCTAGGTATCCCTAGTGTGTAACTAAGTTTGGAAATCAACTATGACAGTCAACTCCTATATTTTATATTGAAGAAAAAGAAGTTCATAGGGCCAAGTAACTTGGTAAGTCATCTCAAACTAGGTCAAGACCCCCAATTTGTAGATTTTCAACCAAAGACAACTTATCAGACATTGACACATCACTGTGAATAAGTTTGAAATCCTTCTTCATGACAGGCTTTTTTACAGAAAGAGCATAGAGATGATAAAGTCTGGAGCCATAAAAGGGTTAAATCCATACCTAAACTTCCTATATTCACTATCAAGCTGAGGACTGGGATGCTAGTCTGTACACGTTTCCCAACCTCTCTGTGATACAACTAACAGCAACAGAAACTTGAGAACTATTTTCTTATACTGTAGAGATCATCATTATAGGTAAGTTTTTTTAATATGAAATTTATTGTCAAACTGGTTTCCATACAACACCCAGTGCTCATCCCAACAGGTGCCCTCCTCAATGCCCATCACCTACCCTCCCCTCCTTCCCACCCCCCATCAACCCTCAGTTTATTCTCAGTTTTTAAGAGAGTTTAAGAGAGTTTATGGCTTGGCTCCCTCCCTCTCTAACATTTTTTTTTCCTTCCCCTCCCCCTTGATCTTCTGTTAAGTTTCTCAGGATCCACATAAGAGTGAAAACATATGGTATCTGTCTTTCTCTGTAGGACTTATTTCACTTAACATAACACTCTCCAGTTCCATCCATGTTGCTACAAAAGGCCATATTTCATTCTTTCTCATTGCCACATAGTATTCCTTATGTATATAAACCACAATTTCTTTATCCATTCATCAGTTGATGGACATTTAGGCTCTTTCCATAATTCAGCTATTGTTGAAAGTGCTACTATAAACATTGGGGTACAAGAGTTCCTATGCATCAGCACTCCTGTATCCCCAGGGTAAATTCCTAGCAGTGCTATTGCTGGGCCATAGGGTAGATCTATTTTAATTTTTTGAGGTACCTCCACCCTGTTTTCCAGAGGGGCTGCACCAGTTTGCATTCCCACCAACAGTGAAAGAGGGTTCCCATTTCTCCACATCCTCTCCAGCATCTATAGTCTCCTGATTTGTTCATTTTAGCCACTCTGACCGGCGTGAGGTGATATCTCAGTGTGGTTTTGATTTGTATTTCCCTGATGAGGAGTGATGTTGAGTATCTTTTCATGTGCCTTTGGCCATCTGGATGCCTACTTTACAGACATTATAGATAAGTTTAAATAAGAAAGGTACTTTGTTCAAATGTCACCTCATTTACCAACACAATTTCTCTTTTATCTTCTAATGACTAAGGCAAAACTTCCCACCAAAGACAGAATGCCACTAGATATTAGTATCTCAGTTAGACAGATCTTGGAAGACAAATAAATGACAGTGATTAGTTCCCTATACAGTTGTGAGCCAGAATCTGTGAATGGAGTCATCACTGTATTCTCACTAATATTCTTCCTGTGCACTGTGGCCATAACTGAGGCTACACGTTGCTATTGTTTTTGGGCAAAATTGTGACTATTTCAGGCCTTTCCTACCTACTACTTAAAAACAAAAGTAGTACCACCTTAGGTTAAGACTTCATAAGTTTTTTAAATGTTTATTTATATTTAAGAAAGAGAGAGTGGGGGGGTGAGGGGCAGAGAGAGAGGGAGACACAGAATCCAAAGCAGGCACCAGGCTCTGAGCTGTCAGCACAGAGCCCCACGTGGGGCTCGAACCCACGAACCGTGAGATCATGACTTGAGCTGAAGTTAGACACTTAACCAACTGAGCCACCCAGGTGCCCCAGGACTTCATAATTTATAAAGTATTTTACATTATTATCTCACTTTTTTATATAATTGCCTTGCTTTATAGTTACAGATAGCAAGAGGTAGAGACAAAGTAATTTGTTATTATTTACATATCTTATTGGTAGAATCAACATATTAATTGATACAGTTAAATGGAAAATCCGAGTTTCACCCCAAATCCTGTATTCATGCCAAAAAAACCCAAAGCTGTCTTCCCATTCTTAATTGTGTGGCATTAATTCTTAGAACTGCTTCATAGGTTATCATTCCCAGTGGGTTAGGCATATTAAAGAAAGCCTCAACATAAATTTTAAAAATTCTAATCGGCTTTTTGCATTGGGGGCTAGCTTGTATGTCAACTTTGGTGGTCATTTCCCTCTCTTGGAATCTTCCCAAAGGATGCATATACTTTTCTTCCACCTATAGTCCCCTTCCCCTTTGCTTAAATGTCCATCTCTGAGAGGCTTTCTGGCCACCCTAACTCACATAAACCCCAGGGTTTGCTCCTCAGACCCTTGTTTATTAGTCCCATAGCCTTCCTGCCATTTGGTGTTATTTTTAGCATGTTTGCTGATCTAGATACTGCTTCCTCCACTAGTCTCTGTGATCTATGGCTGTCTCCCCGAAGGGTGGTTTAGTGCTGCCACTCTTTTGAAACGTGACTGATTGTGTAAGTGTCGGAATTCTCAAAGCTCTTTAACCATATGGCCAGTCTTGCGGGCAGTGCTGGCAAACGGGTACTGTGGGATGAGAGCATGCATGCCTTTGGAGAGGCTCTACCACTTGCCAGCACACAGTAAAAGTTTTGATATTTTTGGTGTGATTTCTCAGTTGCGTGTCACCAGTCATATTGATCCCTCAGGCACATTGACTCACCAGGGCTTGGAATGTAATATTCTGATTTATGCCAGCTAAGGTATTTTTTTAAAATTAATTTGCACCCCAAAAAGCTGTCAAATTCAGAATTTTGCTGAACTATGTTAATCTCCCATCTGTGCGGAATGGGACTCACCAGAAGTTCCTGGTGGCTAATAATGTTGGACGTGTGTTTTGGAAAATACACCTGACACGTTTTCAGAAAGCACACTTCTTTCTGGCATAAACTTTAATAGCAGATGACACATAGCAATGAACTCTAGATATGAAAAGAGTTTGCTGATTTTCTGAATTTTTATTATTTTTCCTTCATCTTTTCTTTAACTTCTCCTCTAGAATATCACATAAAGAAGGCAGAAATGTAGTGCCACTGGTTAAAAACCCCTTCCATTCTCACTGTCCAAGTCAGCTCATATTCTCCACATCATCTGGTGGGATGGGGCTTTCTGGTACTGATGTTACTGCTAAGTACCCAGTGCCCTGCTACAGAGTAAAAGGACAAGAGTGAATGACTGATGGTGATGATGATAACAAATATGGAGGATGAAAGTGCTTGACTATGCTAACTGGTGCAAAGCTTCATTAATAGAAGCTCACATATCAGAAGCAATAGATAAAAGCATAAATGTATGCTCTCCAAATGGCCAGGGAGGGGGTTCAGATTCCAAAATAGGAAATTATTCTCTAGCAGCGTAGAACCTGAGAAGATCTGGTATTTAAAGAATAAAGAAAGGGCATAAAACTCTCTTAAGCTAGGATGCTGAGGACTAAATGAAAGTTAAATCTTTCTTGGTAATCAGGTGAGGTGAAAACATGCTTAGTTAAGAAGACAGTGCTGATGGGACTGTCATAATTTTAAGATAAACTTCAGCTACAACATGGCTGCAGTCTTCTGATCAGACAAGTCCAGAACTTAGAAAACGTTAAATGTTCCATTTGATTTTCATTGCTGATAAAGTGGATTTTGAAAAGAGAGGGGATATGAAGATCCCTTTTCTTTGAGGTCAAAGTCACTATTTGGGTAATGGCAGCAAAGAAAGAGGCACATGTGATACAGCAGAAATGAACTTGGTCTGTCCCAGGGATCCCAGCAGCACTAAAGGAGATGTGGATGACAGAATAGGAGGCCAATGGCAAGAAAAAAGTTGAGTTTCCAAAAAATGAGAAACACTGATGTGACTATCCCCCACCCCTGACCCCCAAATGTGAAATTGGAAGATCAGTCTGGGAAAGGAAAGGACAGCTGTTACTAACCAAAGATGAGGCTGAATACAGGGCATGAATGCACACAAGGGTAGGACAAGCCCTCTACAGGGAACATATCACAAAGAATTTTTAAGATTAGCAACTGGAAGGTAGATATCAAGGACTCGAAATACGAAAATCAGGAATGAAAAAGGGGACATTAATTTTGACCTTAGAAAAATGAAAATAAGTAAATACTTTGGGCAACTATAATCCAAGACATGCATAAACTAGATAAAATAAACTCAAAGACATGAACTATAAAAACTTCTTTATGATAATATATAAAATCAGAAAAGAACTATAATAAAGGGTTTATAAAATTAGTTATAAAAACTTTCCTCAAAGGAAAATCTAGAACCAGAGGGCATCACTGTCAAATTATCAAACCTTTAAAGAAAACTTATCATCTATCATTCAAAAAAGACTTCGGAAAATAACAGAAGAGGAGAAAACACTTTCCAAAGCATTCCTAAGTAGTAATATCAATACTGAAAGTCCTTATGAATAAAACTACAGACGAATATCCTATATAAATAAAGACACAAAAATCTTGAAGAAAATACTAGCAAACCAAATGCAGAAGTACAGAAAAAAAGATTATACACTGTGGTCAATTGGGATTTACCCCAGGAGTGCAAGATTGGTCCAACATAAGAAGATCATCAACATAACGTACCATACAAGTGGATGACAGAATAAAATCCATATAAATATACAAACAGATGCAAGAAAAAAAAAACATTTGACAAACTTCACTCCCTTTCATGGTAAAAATACTCAACAGGTAGGAATATCAATCAGGAAAACCTACAGATAACACCACCGCCCCATAAGACCTATAGTTCTTTACATGAAGCCACCCTCCTCCCCACCCGCTCCTACTACACTGATTCAAAAGGGTCAGAGGATATAGGACAAAAATAGAACAAGTAGTGTGAATACCAGACCATCTCTCCCCTCTTGTGGTTTACATAAGTGACCAAAAATTAAATTGGCTTGGTACTTGAAAGGGAACAGAATAAACTGGGATCACCCTGAGATATCTTCTAGAGGCTGGGAAGTGAAACTGAGGCCATATTTGAAGAGAGACATAGGACAAGCAAAGAAGCTTTTGGTTTTAACCTGTAATAGGCAGAATAATCACCCTTTAAAGATGCCCATGTCCTAACCACTGTGTATATGTAACCTTACATGGAAACTATGTATATGTAATCTTAAATGTTTTTTTTTTCAACGTTTTTTATTTATTTTGGGACAGAGAGAAACAGAGCATGAACGGGAGAGCAGAGAGAGAGGGAGACACAGCATCGGAAACAGGCTCCAGGCTCCGAGCCATCAGCCCAGAGCCTGACGCGGGGCTCGAACTCACGGACCGTGAGATCGTGACCTGGCTGAAGTCGGACGCCCAACCGACTGCGCCACCCAGGCGCCCCTATGTATATGTAATCTTACATGGAAAACACAACTTTGTAAATGTAATTAAGGATCTTGAGATGACTATCTTGGATTATCCGGGTAGGTGCCATGTAATTGTAGAGGCCTTTATGAGACGGAAGCAGAAGGATTGGAGGTGGCAAAGAAATATGATAGTGAAAACAGAGGTCAAAGTGACAAGAGGGGCGCCTGGGTGGCTCAGTCTGTTGAGTGTCAACTCTTGATCTCAGCTCAGGTCATGATCTCAGGCATCGGCCTCTGCACGGTCAGTGCAGGGAGCTGTCTTGGGATTCTCTGTCTCTGCCTCTGTCTCTCACCTGCTCACTTGCTTGCTCTCTCAAAATAAATAAATAAACTTTAAGAAAACGTGATAAGAGAAAAGGCCCATAAACCAAGGAATGTAGTCATCCTCCAAAAGCTGTAGAAACCCAGAGAGTCTTTTCCTTGAGTCCAGAAGGAACCCAATCTTGATGATACCTTAATTATAGAGCTGGCCTCTAGAGTTTAAGACAAGAAATATGTCTAGTTTTAGGACAAATTTTGTGGCAATTGTTGTAGCAGCAATAAAAAGTTTAAACAGACTTCAGTGCTGATTGTGGAGTGCTACTGTAACGAATACCTTAGAATGCCCAAGTGGCTTTCCAAAGACTGGAAGAATTTTGAGAAGAATGACAGAAAAGCCCTAGATTTCCCTGAACAGTTAGACCTAATTATGGATGTTGACAACCATTCTAGTAAGAACTCAGAAGTAAGTGAGAAACCTGGTTAAAAAAAGTAATAATTAATAAGGTTTTTAAGAAAAGGTATTATTGTAAAAATAATTAAATCATCATATGCAGGCAGTAGAAATATCAAATATTAAAGGTGCTGTTGTCAAATGTTAAGGAAATGAGGAACTGTTTCATCAAAAACTTGAGGAAAGGGGATCCTTGTTATATAAGAGATAGAAAGTTTAGTGGAATTATGTCCCATGGTTACATAGCAGAACTTTTAAGTGATGAGTTTGAGCAATTGGCAGGAGTAATACCTAAGCAGTGTGAAAGAGAGGCCTGGTTTCTTCTTGCTGCTTATAGTAAAATACAAGAAGAGAGAAACACTTACAGGGAAGAACCATTCAGTAAAAGGGAACGAGAACCTTATGTCTGAGGCACTCCTCTGCCTCTCTAGATTGGAAAAGACAGCAAAATTATATTCACTGTCAGGAAAGTGTGCTTTGGCAAGAAAGCCAAGAGTGTGACTAGACAGCCGCTTGCTCGTGTCTTTAAACACACACAGTGCCAGTACTGAGTCGCATTGAGAGCTCTCTAATGAGATTAGGATGGGACTCACAGATTCCCTCACCAGTTATATAAGCAGAAACCAGGAATAGAGAGAGAGTTATCCTGAAGTCATATGGCGGCGGAGGGGTGAGCTTCTTGTCTAGTGGAGTGAATCTCAGGACATACCAAAGGAGACCCACAATGTTCTGGAGAATTTTACATGAGCGGAAATACTATCCATTTGGACTGAAAGAGATAGAAGACAAACTGAAAGAAGGCTAGGCTACTAGACTCCTTACGTTCTACAGGCAGGCGACAGGTTGATTAAACTACTGAACTTCAAACACATGCTAGTGCTCATGAGAAGGAACAAGTCCTAGGGTTGAAGACTTGAGCTCAGGGATTGGAGTCCTGAGTCCAGAGGATGGGAGTATGAACCAAAAAGGATTACTTGTAGACCTTGAAATCTAATGTTTGTCCGGCTACATTTCAGAATTGCCTGGGATTGGTGTCTCCTTTTATTTTCCATTTTCATACTTTTTGGATGAGAATGTCTGTAACAGCTATCCTAGATTATTCCATCACTGTATTTTAGAACTAGAAAACCTGTTTTCTAATTTTTCAGGTCCACAAATCCAGCGGAATTTTGCCCCAGGATTTATTATACCTAGGACTAAGCCGTACCTAGTTTAGAGCATTTAAATCACGAAATGTGAGCATTTTGAGCTGATGAAACTTAGATATTTGGACTTGAGTTGATGCTGGAATGGGTTGAGGTTTTGAAGTGTCTTGGCATGTTGTGAATGTATTTAAGTGTGAGACGGGCATAAATATTTACAGAGTGAATTTTGATAGACCGTATCATGTTGTTCACATCTTAATCCCTGGGACCTGTAAATATGTTATCTTACATGGCAAAGGGAACCTTGCTGATGTGATTATTCT
This sequence comes from Prionailurus bengalensis, assembly GCF_016509475.1. Taxonomy (NCBI): domain Eukaryota; kingdom Metazoa; phylum Chordata; class Mammalia; order Carnivora; family Felidae; genus Prionailurus; species Prionailurus bengalensis. The sequence goes on from NC_057343.1 coordinate 131,461,114, forward strand.
AAGGTACTTGAGATGAGGTCAATGTAAAGGGGTCCTTATAAAAGGAAGGCAGATAAAGGGATAATGAGAGAAGCAGAGGTGTGATTTGAGGACATGAAACTAAGAATGCCCTAGAAACTGAAAAACGTAAGGAAATAGATTCTCTCCCTTGCCCTCTAGAAAGAATGCAACCTTGTTGACAATGTATTTTTAGGACTTCTGACCTTCAAAATTTGTCTCGTTTTAAGGCACTAAATCTGTGTTAATGTCTTATAGTAGAAATAGGGAAATAGCACATAACCTACTGAGTTCTGCCCATTCTATTACCCGGTTAAACGTGTGATGGTTTTGTACTACATTTTTTTTTATATTTAATGATTAAAAAAAGTCTGAGACAAAACATTTAGAAAGAAACGAAATTTAGAAAAAAGGTTTACAAGAGAGTCCAGGATTTATCAGGATTGACTCAACAGCAGAAAAATGCATGTTATTTACAGGAAACATTTATTATGCCAAATTTTCTGACTTTATAGTTATTTTGTTCATGATGGAAAAATAGTAATGTTCTTTAAAGATTATTATAACTGAAAGGTTTCTCAGATATACGCACTTATCAGCCTTGCAAAATTATTTGAGGAGTCACTGACCAGAAAGCTTTATTATTTCTTTTATGTTGGGTTTAGAGCTAGACAGGATGAATCTGTTATTTTCCACTTGATTTTGTTTTTATTTTTGGTTTACTTCCAAATTTAAAGTGCTTTACCCTCAGGTCCTGATTATAAAACATAACGTGCACGTACTCATAATGGCAGCAGGACAGAGTGCCAATTTTTCTTAGAAATATTTTAAATATTTTAATATCCATCTGTCTATTAATCTCATTACTTTTAATACCCATCCACTATTCACTTTGATGGAAGTAGCATAATTAATGTTCTCAATTAGCTATCTTTGAACATTGACATTATTTCCATACTTTTGCTATTATAATTAACCATTCAGTACGCTTTCTTATAGTCAGATCTTTGTGATCATTAATAACTGTTCATTAATAATAGATTTTTAGAAGTTGACTTTTGAAGCAAATGGTCCATCCACGCTTAAGCTTCAATTCTATACTTATGAACTGTGTGTTCTATACTTACATCCTAAAAAAGAATATTGCAGATTAGGCAGCTCATCAAGTTAACCCAGAGAAGCCATCCTAAGGTTAGTTCATTCTCAGGTTTTTAAGCCTTTTTATCCAATCTGAAAATTAATCAAGCCTCCCATTTGTCCTTTGCTATATTGATTATATAGACTTTTGGTCATCATCATACCTGCTGTAGTACAGGGGACAAAAGAAGGAAATTTCAGAAATTCTTCCCTGCATTTTTTCTCTCATTACTAAGTCCTTGGCCCATATGAAGCCTATCAACGTTTCTTAAGTTATTATCTGGTAGGAATAGCTAACTACACAGATAAGGTAATTAATTACACAGAGAATAATCCAGTTGTTTTCCAGTAACTGGCCTTTTCTTCCATTTTTTTCCTACTGAATAAGAAACCTTAATTGAGATAGTAGTAAAGACATGGCACTTGTTAGCCTTAAGGCTAATACACTGCTCTGGAGTGCTTGGGCTCATGAAGGTTCTCCAAGTTTTAATTAGCTACGAGATGATACCTATTATGAAATAATTCAGAAGTCTGTAATTACCTGAGAAAGGCTACTTAGCATGCAATAGGGTAAATACCTTTTGAATTAGGTTGAAGAAGAATATAAAACTCTAGCCCTTCATGAAACATACCACATTTCCCCAAGTGTATACTGTTCTTGGTTTTGTTTGTATATTCTCAAACCATTTCAGTATTCTGGTGGAAGAGCTCAACCCAATGACAAGTTATTAAATTAATTAAAGAGTCAATTTGAGGGGCACCTGGGTGGCTCAGTCAGTTAAGCGTCCAACTCTTGGTTTCAGCTCATAGTCTTGATCTCATGGTTTCGGAGATCAAGTTCTGCATCCGGTTCTGTGCTGAGAGCACCAACTCTGCTTGGGATTCTGTCTCTGCCTCTCTTTCTGTCCCTCCCCGGTTCTCTTTCAGTCTCTCTCTCAAAATAAATCAACGTTTAAAAAAAAAGAGTCAGTTTGATTAAAACTTTTAAATAAATTTCAGTCACTAAGCATACTCTATGGGAAAGTAAGTTTGGAATGGTTAAATTACAACCCACCCAAGCTGCCTACAACCACTGGGGGTAGAGTGAGGTAGGTGTTTGATATGGGATGTAGGTGCATTAGAATGTATGAATAGTTTTATTTTTAGGAAAACACTATTCTAAATTAAACTCATCCTTCCCCAAATGGGAGGAAACCTGAATCTCTCCCACAGATACAGGGAAGATCAGATGGTTAAGTGATATTTTTATATCATCTGATTTTGAGTCACTATAGGAAGCAAAGCCATTTCTGGAGACAGATATTCCATTGAGAATACTTTGAGGTACAATACAGTACTTTAAATCTTAGTAACTTAAAATTTTCTTCAGTAACTTCCATGCACTATGGATGGGCACTAACAGGTTAAAGATTTTAGGTTCTAAGCTCTATCAATATAATTAGTTATTATTTTGTCTTAAAGGCTGATGTTTGAACAATTTTAGGCAGAGAGATTAGAAATTCCCTACCATTTGAGGACACCTAATATAAAATTAATATTCATTCAGAAGCCAACCTGCATTAAAGAATGAATCTGTGAAGAAGTCAATGGACTAGGCATCCATAATCAGAACAAGAAGAAACAGGGGTAAAGCTTTTGAAGAAAGACACATGACTACATCGAGGAGGAATAGAAATTTCATCACAATGATACTTGTACTTCTGTATGCATTAGTGTTCTTCATTAACTGTAAACTCTCTACATATCCTATTCCATAGTGTGGAAAACAAAGTGTGAATGGTTAGACAATCACGATACACCTTTGCCAATTTTATTTCCACCCACACAATTCTAAGTTCAAAAAGCCTGGGAATTTTTATAGATATATTATCTTCAAAAAAACATTTGAAGAAATATTGGAGTTCCTATTATGTGTCAGGATCTGCTAACGTTTCAAGCCCTGTCGTTGCTTTCAGATACCCAGGGAAGATTGTTATATCCTACATTAAGTAACTCTCCCAAAACGTTGACTTTTCTAAGAAATGTGGATTTTCAAGGTTGAGTAACTTAAGATACTCCAGTGGCAAACACAGAAATTCATTTCTGTCCCATGATATGCTTATAACTGTGGTCTGTGTGGTTATTTTCCTCTATTGTTCCCTTACTCCTTTCAAGAAAGCTCAGCTGAATTATAATAATGTAACCTGTTTCCTAACTTGTTGTAAGTCTTTCCCTGTAACATGCAGGGCCAACATTTTCAAAGGATCACACTGTCTACATTATTGTCCTTTCTCTTTTGGAACCTGACACTTATATTCCTTGCCCAAATTCTGTTGCCCAAATTCTGTTGTGTTCCATATCTGATAATGTGTGAGTCACTGTTCAAACAAATACCCCATACCTTCATCACTTTGAGAAGACAATTACACCTTGAAGGTCCCCTTTGCTAAATCTGAAATGTAATGTGTGGCTGATCTTGATAGAGTTTCCAATCTGACACCTTTTCACAGTTCTTGTCACTCTATCTTTTGTTAGGGACACAACTATAAAAAAAATTGCTAGATCTATTCCCTCATAACATGTGCCATAATGACATCCCAGTCTACAATCTATAGTCTTGAAACTCAGTTAATTGTGCCGGAAGTAGTCTATACTGACTTGTCAATTTTCCTCTTTCACATATAACAAATAGTTTGTCAACACCCAGTGCTCAATAGTTTCAATTATTTTTCCGTGCATTATTTTTTATGAGTGACCCCTTATCTTTAGTCTTAAAGGTCTCCTTTCACAGTTAGCTGTTGTTTAAAGATTCTGATATCCAGAATTCTGACATTCAGGATGCACCCTGGTCTAATTAAATCACAATTTCTGCAAGTGGGATCCAGGCATCAGTATTTTTCCAAAATTCCCAGATGGGTCCAACACATAGTAAAGTCAGGGAATCTATAGGTTACATGTTTTTACTCTACATGCTCTGGTAATATAAGGTGAGAGAGACCTCCTTTATAAAAATTTGAGATGAAGGAAAGATTTTTTTCCCCCAATGAACAAATCACTTCATTTCTATGGGTCTAATATTTACTTTCTTTAAAATGGAAATAATAATAGCATAGTTGAAAGAGTTATTTAAAAAGTAAACTATACTATGCAGTAAAACATCTTACACAGAGGAGGTGTTCAAAAGACATTTCAGACATTTCTCATTCTTGGAAGGAGAGAGGGTATAAATTATTATTTAAATATAAAATCAAGCACTGCCTGTGAATGCACCCTTATTCGGCTGTCAGTAAACGTGTATTTCTACACCTTTTGAATTTTCACTATGCTTTATCAGAACCAGATGGTGTAATCTAAGCTCTACTACTCTGTAGCTTTTAGGATTTCACAGCATATCTGTTTCCAACTCTATCATCAGTAATTCATTTTATGCAATTATAAATTCAAGAGGAACCGTAAAAGCAACACAGGAGATCAGATAAATTAGAGTCCTGAAATGTCATATTTCTGTTATGTTTTTTTGCATTCTATGATTTAAGGAAGAGTTTTTAAAATGCATTCCAAGTTATAGATAGAAACCAATCATATTCTTCATAGAAGTTCAAACTGTTAGACACACTGTGTTCATTTTTACTGGTCCATCCAATTTGTTACCTGCACTTGAGAAATGCTTTAAAAATTTTTTTTAAAATCTTTGATTAGATTTCTCCTTTTCTTGTGTTCCCTACTTTCAGATAAAATGTGGTATTCATTGAGATCTGGGTGAATCTTTTTCAAGTCCTCTAGGAAAAAAAACAATGCCAAAATGAACAAACATGCATCTGGGCACTTTTGAATTATGATTAAAAATAAATTATTTAAAAGATTTGTTTATATATGAGAATAACATTAAGGCATAATAGTGAGGCTTAACAAATTTCTATCAACCAAATCACTCAAATAAAAGCTGGTAAATATTATAATCAGACTGAAACAATCATACCATTCTAAACTCTTTTTTTTTAATTTTTAAAAATGTTTTTATTTATTTTTGAGAGAGAGACAGAGCGCAAGCAGGGGAGAAGCAGAGAGAGGGAGACACAGAATCTGAAGCAGGCTCCAGGCTCTGAGCTGTCAGCACAGAGCCCGAAGTGGGGCTCCAACCCACAGACTGTGGGCTCACAGTCATGACCTGTGGGCTCAGGTCATGACCTGAGCCGAAGTCAGACGCTCAACTGACTGAGCCAGCCAGGTGCCCCACGTTCTAAGCAGAATTTTAATTTCTAATTTTCATCAAAAAGAATGCTTAGGGGCACCTGGGTGGCTCAGTCGGTTAAGCGTTCGACTTCAACTCAGGTCACGATCTCGCGGTCTTTGAGTTCCAGCCCCGCGTCGGGCTCTGGGCTGATGGCTCAGAGCCTGGAGCCTGCTTCCGATTCTGTGTCTCCCTCTGTCTCTGACCCTCCCCCGTTCAGGCTCTGTCTCTCTCTGTCTCAAAAATAAATAAAAGTTAAAAAAAAAAAGAATGCTTAACATCAATACACAAATAAAAAGCATCAGATTGCTATATCCTTAAAGAATCTTACATCCTGGCACCTTGGGGCTGAAAAATTGTTACGAAGCTACTTTTAAGCCCCAGGGGTTTACCTTATGGAAACCTTAGATGAGAAGTTAAATGGGATTCTGTTTTCTATTTTTCATCTTTGATAAGCCCAACTTGAAAAAGCTACATAAATTTTATACACAGAATGCAGGGATTCAAACATTAATATAAATTCTGTCACCTCCCTGATCTTCCACCCCAGAGGCCTCCCACATGTATCATGGCTTGTTTCCTCATGAGTCAGGTCAAGGTTTAGTGTTCTAGGACCTCACTGCCAATTTGTAAGATCTGGCCCACAGGTTAAATGGATGTGTCATCCTCGTATTATACAGAAGTAACTCCTCACATTTATACTGTTATCTACTCTTGCAAATTTACATATCCTCTTTCAATCCCAGCAACAAGTACATGAAATGCATCCATTAATTTATGAACACATATTAATTCTGTCAAGCACTGTGCCAGGTGCTGGGTTTATGATGGAACATAAGATGACAGTCCCCACTCACATGGAACTTACAATCTCCTTTTTCAGCGACACTGTATTAGTTTTCTACTATGGTGTAAAAATTACCACAAAATCAGCATCTTGAAACAATAATTACCAGTTGTTCACAATTTTGGAGGTCAGAGACCTGGCCAAGGCTTAAGTGGGTTCCTTGCTTAGTATTTCACAAGACCCAAATCAAGGGAACACTGCTTAGAAGATTGTTTGGGTAGTTGACAGAGTTCTACTCCTTAAGGACATGGAATGGAGATCCTTCTTCTCTCCCTGGTTGTTAGGGTTCACGCTCTCCTGAAGGGATCCTGCATCGCTTGTCACTTGCCTTCCTATATCTTACAGCCAATAAGGGCCTGGTGAACTCTTCTCATATTTGGAAATCTCTGACTTCAACTGCTACCACCAAAGAGAGAAAACTCTGCTGTGGAAGGACCTAATGTAATGAGGTTAGACCCGCTCAGATAATCTACCTTTTGCCATGTAATGTAACATAGTCATCAGAGACAGAGCATGCTGTCTCATCATGCTCACAAATTCCACCCATACTAAAAGAGGAAAGTATTATTCAATGCTGGTAGTCATTTGGGGAGGGGTGATATTAAAATTCTACCTAGCAAAGTGGAACACAATAATCTGATAGACAATTTAACATTAAATAATAAAATGCTATGAAGGGGTGAAGTACACAGTACCATAGACACTAAGCGTAAAGACCTAACTATGTTTCTGATGCTTTGGAAATACACACACACACACACACACACACATATATATTTAATTTTTTAATGTTTATTTATTTTTGAGAGAGAGAGACAGACACAACATGACCAGGAAGGGGCAGAGAGAGAGGGAGATAGAATCTCAAGTAGGCTCCAGGCTCTGAGCTGTCAGCACAGAACCCGACAGGGGGCTGGAACTCATAAACCATGAGATCATGATCTGAGCTGAAGTTGGACACTCAACCAACTGAGCCACCCAGGCTCCCCCAAAATCTATTTATGACAGATTATTAAAGGGGAAAAGTTACAAATCAGAATTGTTATATGAGTGTGTGTATACAGAAATACTTATAATTAACAACGCTTGATGGAATTAATGTAATTTTAATCTTTAAATTTATGTGTATTTTCTAGTTTTTCCATATTAAACATATGTACGTGGTACACTGAACAAGTACATCTTGTGGAATGTGGTCATAAATACCTTCTGTCTCCATTGTCCCTTTAAATTTGCTAAGCGGCATGTTATTTCCGTTGGCCAAGGGCTATGACTTTTCTGTTCACCTTGATGTCACCAAACACTCTACTTAGTATTTGAAATATCAAAATGCTGAACTTATTCTTTTATCTTTCTCCTCCAAGGGCTAAGAACTGCTAGAAGCTAGGCGTCCTACAATGGGGAAGAGAGGAAGTGTGGGTGGCAACTTCTTTCTTTCTCTGCTTAGTGGTTCCACACCCCCATCCCCAGCTGGACCACTGAGGTTTCTGACTCTTCCAGGGATGGTGTACAGGGTGGGAAGAGAGGGAAGAGGGGAAGAAAGGTCAGAGTTCTGAGTGATAACTTTCAGCTAGTTAACATTAAAATTAAAGAGAATGCTTAAAATAAATCTGTTTTACATATACTTTGGTGGGTCTTCTGGAGAATTTCCTATGCTGGGGATCTCCGATTTCCCATTCTCAACAACTAGAAATTATGCAATTTGTTAACTTGTTTTCTGCTGAGTTCTCTTTACCCACGATGGAAGACTGGACTCAGAATACAAGCATCATCAGGCTCTGTGCTGTCAGTGGAGAGCCTGCTTATTATCCTCTGTCTCCCTCTCTCTTTGCCCCTCTCCCACTCGTGCTCGCGCTCTCAAAAATAAACAAACAGTAAAAATATAAAAAGAATATAAGCATCTGTTCACAACACTGTAGTTCTCAAATCTCTTTTAATTTCCAGCAACCTGAACTTTTTAAAGCCTTGACGTAGATTAAGAATTTAAAAGTCATAATTTGTTTTTAATTTTTTTTATATTTGTATCTTGCCCAGGCACATCATTTTAGAATGATAGCATTCTATCATTCTATAGCATCTTGACATGAACACACAAAAATCAGTCACTATTTCCAGTTTAACATCATGCCGATTATTACAGTACTATGATTCTCTTTAAGATGACAAATGAGATAAAACAATCGGTACTGGGGTCGAGGATTACAAAAAATCAATGAGCAATAGGAAAAAAGAAGTCATTGGATCTATCTTCGATTTGTAGAGCATTTTCAGCAGAACAATGGGAACAAAAGGTAAATTGCAGAAGGATGATGAGGAAGAGATTAGAAGGAAATACATGTAGATGGCTTCCTTCCTATGGGGGTTACAGGAATCCTAATTTCACGTACTGCTAAACAACAAGAGACCCTGCCAACAGGTCCTTAAGTAGATTCTGGACTCGCCAGTTCCACTCCACCTCTCATCTGCCTATTTGGCTCCACAACCCATTAAATGGGGGTCTGTAAATGGACATTCTGGTTTCCAGAAATATGCAGGCTGTTACTAAAGGGAGTCTTCTTCCTAACCCTATACCACTTCATTAAACACAATCTGAAAGAAACCAACCACATCTGAAGGCCAGTCATTCCGCCCCTGAGAATTCTTTGCAGAGCACTTTCGAAACAATTGTTTCATTAGGTAAACACTGTAAGTTGGTATGGGAAGGGGTTTGGAGGAGAGAGTTAACACAGTATGGATCTGATAAGTGGTGTGGAAAAACTTGATTTTTTACATTTTATTTTAGAGAGAGAGAGTGTGTGCAAACAGGGGAGAGGGGCAGAGGGAGAGAGGAGAAAAGGGGGAGAGGAAGACAGAGAGAGAGAGAGAAAGAGAGAGAAAATCTTAAGCAAGCTCCACATTCAGTGTGGAGACTGACAAGGGGCTCAATGCCACAACCCTGAAATCATGGCCTGAGCCAAAATCAAGAGTCAGATGCTCAATCTACTGAGCCACCCAGGTGCCCTGAAAAACTTGATTTTTGACAGAAGTTAGAGGTCAGGAGAAGAGGAAGGGGGAACAGTACACTTAGAAAGAGACTCAGTAGAACTGAGAATGGGCATAGAGTCATGCTGGCTCCTTTGGCACAAAGATATAGAGAGCCTTCTTCTCTCTAGAGTCACGGATCTTTCAGGATGTTTTTAACATGAAACACATATATACACTGTAGAATTGACTGGGTCAGAAAAAAGGCTAAATCCCAGTTTTTTCTAACATTAGCTGCATCTTCCCAATGGAGGAAAGTGTTATTGAAGCTAATGAATTTCTGACGTTAATTACAAAAGAATGATCTTGGGGACTTCTAGGTTACTGATGCTGTTAGATATTTTTCTTAATCTTTTTTTTTAATGTTTATTTATTTTTGAGAGAGAGAGAGAGAGACAGAGAGACAGAGAAACAGAGCATGAGTAGGAGAGGGGCAGAGAAAGAGGGAGGCACAGAATCCGGAGCAGGCTCCAGGCTCTGAGCTGTCAGCAGAGAGCCTGACACGGGGCTCAAACTCCGGAACGCAAACCTGTGAACTGTGACCTGAGCCGAAATCAGAGGCTTAACTGACTGAGCCACCCACGCACGCCTTTCTTCAACTTTTTTTGACATAACGTATATTCTGAAGCCACGAGAGGTGAGGCAATGTCAGAGTGATAATATTCATGGGACTTTAGGGCCAACCACTCACCCGATGTTTTACCCATTAGCTTTCTATCACTTCTTTCTCCCACTTTCCAATCTCCCCGTGAGCTCACAAGGAGTTGTCTGTCTAAAAGCTTCTATGTATTTCACCAAAATTCTCATAAAGGAGAAGTACTTTAAACCTAAGGAGGGATTATTATCTTATTTCCAAGTGACAGAAACGGTCACCAAAAGAGGCTCCAGGGAGAGGATGTAGTTTGGTTCGGGGCTCAAGTTTTCATATCCTATCACAAGTAGCAGAGGTCAGCATGGCCTTTCCCAGATTACAAGATTTAAATTGTTGCTTTGGCTCACAGGATCAGTGCTTGCACAGGCAGTCCTTGCCAGAGACACAACCCCTCAGCTCATTAACTTTCGTATTGTGTTCTATACATGCCAGGCACCCTTTCAATCAAAACTACTCCCTGCGGTTTTAAACTTTGGGAAACACATAATCCCAGTGAGTAGCCTTTCCTACAGGCACCAACATCTGAAGAGCCACATTAACATGTTTGTGAAAGGAAACTTCAACACCATAGGAAGGTAGAGAAATTACTTCATTTACACATCCCTTCATCCTCTATCCGATTTCAAGCAAACTCTTTTTTCAACTCTGTTTGTCAATTCCTGAGAATCCGCAGGTCACTTCTAATACACGTGACCCATCTCAAGCTTGCCAGACTCACTAATTTGTAAATAAGAGTTTGGAGTCCCAAATGATGTTATGTGAAGCTCTTCCATGAATATAGAACATCAAAAAAAAAAAATAGTCATGTTGCATTTGTGAAGTTTAACAAGTCATATATATATATGTACATATATATGCTTACATATTTATGATATATAGATTTGTATAGGGAAAACATGTATGATATATATGTACTTCATATCATATGAAACAGAATATGACAACTCAAAATATGTCCTTTTGCATAAGGATTATTTTGAGATGATTATTTTTTTAAGTTTGTTTATTTATTTATTTTGAGAGACAGAGAGAGAGAGAAAGAGAAGGGGAGCTGAAATCAAGAGTCGGATTGTCAACTGACTGAGCCACCCAGGTGCCCCTGAGCTGATTATTTCTGAGAACAAGCAGACACAAGGTAAGCTCTGAAAACAATATAATTTACCCTTTTGTAATATTTTGTATAAATTGACATTTCTAAGGGAAATCTCCATTTTGAAACATATTTCTCTCTCTGTTCCTGGAAGAAAAGGATGAGTCTATATCAGAAGAAACTTTCATCAATAAAGAACATGCCAGAAGTAACCCCACATATCCACCTGTTTTTCCTGATAACCTTTCATAAGTGACCTCCACATCCCCCAACATCTTTCTTCTGACTTTAGCTGAAGATAGTATTTAAGAGGATGATTTGGACCATTTCAGGCCTTTTGTTTAGTTTTCCTGAGCATAAACTGTGCATATATAAGATATACATGTTACTCAACTTCCGCTTGTTTTTCATGTCTAATCTGTTTTATATCAGAGGAAGGGTCTCAGTCATAGAACCTGGAAGGATAGAAGGAAAATTATTTTTCCTTCCCTACACATACATATATAAACATATAAATAAGCACACATACCAATATATAGAGATCTGTGTGCTTATATATGTATAATGTATAAATACATGTCAATATGAATTTATGATAATCTAGGGGCACCCGGGTAGCTCAACTTTAGTTCAGGTCATGATTTGGTGGTTCATGGGTTTGAGCCCCAAGTCAGGCTCTGTGCTGACAGCCTGGAGCCTGGAGCCTGCTTTGGAGTCTGTGTCTCCCTCCCTCTCTCTGCTTCTCCCCCACTTAAGTTTTCTCTCTCTCTCTCTCTCTCTCTCTCTCTCTCTCTCTCTCTCAAAAATAAATAAACATAAAAATTTTTATGATAATCTATATAGAGATGTCAATATATCTATTGATACATGTATATACATGTATTATAAATATATATAAATAGAATGTTCGTATACTTTTGGTACCAGCTGGCCATTCTTTTCTTTAATGAAAGAATTGTCACATTTTAGATGGGCCCATGATGCTGAGAATAAAGGAGACACTTCCAAGCCTCCCAGGTAATTGCCCTTGTATCACTAGAAGAAAACATATGAACATTTTGTTTTTATAATTGCAGGTGTAGAAGCTTTCCTAATATCATACAACATTGAAAATTCATAGAAAATGCAGATAATATAGGGAGAAAAAAACCTGACAAAATGACAATCATCTGAGAAAATTACCAATCATAATATTACCCAAACAAACAAACAAACAAAAAACAACAAAAAAATCCCCAAAACACAGGGGCACCTGTGGCTCAGTTGGTTAAGCATCCAACTTAGACTCAGGTCATGATCTCACAGCTAGTGAGTTTGAGCCTCTGTTGGGCTCTGTGCTGATGGGTTGGGGCCTGGAACCTGTTTTGAATTCTTTGTCTTCCTCTCTCCCTCTCTCTCTCTCTCTCTCTCAAATAGAAACAAACATTAAAATTTTTTTAAAAAAGATCATTTTTCTTAATGTATTAAAAATCTCAGCAGGTCAAGGACAAAATGTTCAATAACTCCATTTTTAACTGGACAAACAGGAAAGAAAATGACAGTGATTCTTAACGTAAGGAAAAAGCCCAATCCGCCTTACACATAACAGAAACATGAATTTACCAAGACGTGTGTGCAAAGGTCAAACAATTACCGATCTATTTCGGCAAGGGTATGGGGAATTTACTCTCAAGAACTGCTGGTGGAATATAAACTGGCAAAATCTCTTTTGATGCAGCTCTTAGTATCTATTGGCAAATATAAATGTTTATCTGTGTTTACCCAGCAATTATATTTATCTGTTAAATTAAACAAGGAAGCCATTAAACTGAAGTAGCTCTAATGCCATGGAGCCCTAAGTATCAAAACAAAATCTAAGCCTGTAAACGCCTTAAGGTTACAAAACTGAAACCTAAGGGCAAACAATCATAAACAGCCAACTAGACTTTTATCTATAGCCAATCAATAATTTCCTTGGTTTGCTTCCATTTCTTCTCTATAAAAGTCTCTCCCCTTTCCCCTTCAGGTCTCCTCAGTGGGGTTCTTCTAGCCACTTCTCATGGGGTACTGTCCAATGTGGGCTGATTTTTGCTCAAATAAACACATAAAAATTTTAATACCCCTCATTTTATCTTTTCACGGTGCCATTTAGTTTTACTCCTGCAAAAGTTTGCGCAAACAAGAAAATGTGTTCCAGAATTTGTAATGGAGCAAGTTTAAAAAGCTCTATTTAAATGCCCATCAGGATGTAAATGAGTAACAAACATTCATATAATGCAGTATTCTTTAGTACTGGAAAAGCATGAAAAAGTTCATATATAGAGAAATATTTTTCTAAGTATTTTAAGTGAATAAAAATCAACTTCTGGGATACTACATATATTGTGCTACCAGCTATTAAAAATAAAATTATCTACATAAGAAATAAAAATTTTAGTGTGACTGAGGCATAGTAGTAAGTGGAAAAATTACACTTAGCTACATCTTTTGTGCCTTTAATAAATCTTGTCACTAACATATAGTAACTATTCATTGATTTTTTAATTAAACATTTTTCTTCCTAATGACTGCTACTCTTCTTTTGACTATCAATTTGGATATTCCCTTGGAGCCCCGGCCACTGTAATGTTCATCTGGATCACTAATGCAACAGAGAAAGAGAAGGTAAACTGACATTTCTTAAGCATAGCATCGTTTGTTAAGATCAAGTGCTTTGCAAAATGTGCTTTTGCACATTTACTCTTTATAAAAGAAAAGCAAAAAATGTGGGCGGTGGGGCTATCGGAGCTGTTACTTCCCACTTCGCATACATTCTATTACTTAATTTTTATGAGTCCTGTAGAAGTCTGACTGCCCATAGATCACAAATGACAAGAATAAACTCCAAGCATATTAAAGATAATTCCTAATGTTATCCATATAAAAAATACCAGGACTGTGATTTGTACTTTTGTTTCTATACACAAAAACATCACCATCAACAACAAGAAAGCAAGAACAAAACAATAGTTCTGTCTTGCGTTATGTCATTTTTGTGATTCATTTTTGTAAAAGGTAAGTAAACTTGTTGATAGTGTTTGGGTCTTCCATATGTTTAATGACTTTCTGTCTAATCTATCAACTAGAGAAGTGCCATCTAAAATTGTGGATTTGTATTAGTTTTGTTGTTGGTTCATATGTTTTGAGATTCTATGGTAAGGTGCACACACGTTTAGAAATGTTATGTCTTGGGGTGCCTGGGTGGCTCAGTCAGTTAAGCATCTGACTTCAGCTCAGGTCATGATCTTACAGTTCGTGAATGTCAGGTTCTGTGCTGACAGCTGAGAGCCTGGAGCCTGCTTCGGATTCCGTGTGTGTGTCTCTCTCTCTTTCTCTGCTCCTCTCCTACTCATGCTCTGTCTCTCAAAAATAAATAAATGTTAAAAAAAAAGAAATGTTATGTCTTTCTAGTAAATTGACCTCTTTATAATGTAATATCCCTGTTTGTCTCAGATAACGTTCTTCTTCTGAAGTCCATTTTGTCTGAAACTAATGATGCAGTTGTTCCCACTTTTGTTGGGTTATTGTTTACATTTTATATCTGACAGAATAGGCAGTTAGCTAGAGATGAGCTGGAGACAAGGGTGGTGGTAAACACTGGCTTTGCGGTTTCCCTCCTCCCGGGGCTATCAGACGAAGAACAGCAGGTGCAGAGACCATACACTGGGTGTATTTCCAGCCTGTGCCCTACAATAACCTATAGCTTTGTTATAATATGTTTACATTGTGGCTTCAACTCCTCTCCCTCTCTCTATAGGGGAAGGCAACCATGACAATCCTGGCAAGCACCTTGTAGAGTTAAAACCTCCCCCACCGCTGACTGATAGGAGGAGTCCATTAGATGACTGGAAACCGGAGTCAGAGAATGCCCTAGATATGACCCATAATCTATGCAAACATAAAAGGAAAAGACAGCCCTGATCTCAGTGCAGTGGCCACCTCAGCTTGCCCACCCTCCCATCTTGAGAGTGTACTGTCCTTAATGAACATTTGATAAACTGCTTTGTACTTGCTGCCTTCCTTCTGGCAGTCTTTACTGCAGTGAGGACCCTCATGTAAATCTTTCCTGGGGAATCCAAGAACCAAAATTTCCAGGAATATAACGCAAACATCTACTGATGAAATACCCTTCTCCATACTTCTACTTCTACCCTATGTGTGTCCTTATATTTAAAAGTAGGTTTCTTATAGGGGAGGTGAGTGTGTCTCATTTTTTTATTCCATGTGAAAATCTGCTTTTTAATTGACATATTTAGGCAGCTTTTCCTTAGTGTAATTATTGATACGGTTGCTTAAAATGTACCATCTTGCTAGCTATTTTCTATTTATTCCATTTCTTCTTTGACTCCTTTTATACTTTTTAAAATTATTTTTTATTCAATTTTTACTTATGCACTTGGCTTATTATTTGTATCTCTTGCAAAACATTCAGTTGTTTCCTAGAGTCTACAATATGCATCTTTAATTCATTGTTATCTACACAAAACTATTTCTTAGAAATGAATTCTAGAAACCATTTTGAAAGCTATTTCCTAGAAACAAAATTTTCTTAGAAACAAGTTGAGTAAAAAATATGAAACATTTTTATGAAGCATCTGCTGAGATCAGAAAAATTGAATGTGGTAACTTGGGGCAGTGTCCATCTCTGGGCCTAATATAGTATATGCCACTCTCTTAATGGAGACCTGGCTCAAATAAGTGGTCTCTCATTCCTTTTCTGATTTTTCTACAAGCCACTCTGACTTGTTTACATAAGGCTGGGCTTGAAATAAATTCAGCTGTTAGAAGTTCTGATGTGACTCCTGTTTATCTAGACTTCATCTGGGTGGGATCTGGAAACCTAAGGATACTTCTACTGGTCTGTCTTTTCTGTGACCTGATTATGCCAACTTGCTGCCACATTCTTTATATTAACATGTTACATTAAATTGTTGGCCCCAATTTCCCATTCTTTACACTGTCTCCACTCCTCAGATTCATTTACATCCACAAGACTTGGCCAACAAGGGTGCAGGGAGATTTCCCATTCCTTGACTTTGGGCTTGGCCCTGTGATTTCTGGTATCCAATGAATGTTAGTAGATGTGATACAGAGTTGAAACAAGCCTTTTATGTTTCGTCCGACACGAGAAGAATCGGCTTCTGTTGGCCCTTTAAACAAACAGGATGAGAGACCAGAAGAGCAGACTTAGAGCTAATTGTGCAGCTTGGAGCCAAGACTAGCTTAAACCAACATAGATCAGCTAACTCCCAGCTGATCCACAAATATATGACTAAGAATGAAATAATGGTCTTTTAAGCCACTGAGTTTTGTGATGATTTTTATGTAGCATTATTGTGACAAAGGCTGATTATATAGCTGCTGATAGCTATAAATAGAGTACTGTACTAACCAACATCTGAAACATATTCAATTACAGCTGGGAGTAGGGCTAGGGAACAATAAATTGTTATAAGAGGCTATACAAAATGTACCTTATGTTATATAGTGGCTAAAATTTTGGCCTAAGTCACCTGTAATGGTCTGAAAGATAATTCTACCTAGTCAACTTTTAGAACTGCAGAAGGATATTTCAAGGAAAGTTCTTGAAAGTGTAGCTGCATTTGACAAGGTATCAAAAGAAAAGAAGTTCAGGGGGGAAGAAATTAATAATTAAGATCAGGTAGTAACACATATTTAGAGGGAATATAGGAAGCCAAGAAACTTTACAAGTGTAAAATGAAAATGTTTTCCACCAAATCAAAAATGTGGCCATTAAAACATCTTTTAGGAAATAGATCAAACTAGATTACCAATAGAAAAACAATTTCAACGTGAAGATCACCTGAATGGTTTGACTGTTATGCCTTTTTAAAAGACTTCTCAAAGGATTAAGAGGGAACTCAGAATATTATTTCAGCTGAACATGAAGGTTGTTAGAAAGATTATGGACATAGTCGCACAGAATCCTGAAGTGTGGAAAGTACTCAAGATTAAGTTTAGAGAGAGATGCATGTCTAGTATAAAATTCCCTTTTAGCACATTTAGCTGGTTGAAATCAAATATATAGAAAATCAACGTCATTTTTGAGAGCACTATATTGGCAAATGTGCTACTAGGCTGAAGAAAAAGAAACTAAAACTGTTCCAGATGTAAAGGTGACCTCTGGGTTTCCAACTTTTTATAGCAAAAAATGAGAGTAGAAAATCTTCAACTGTCAAAAAAACCCGTTGTCCAAAGTTCTCTTCAGTAGTATAAGGAGTATGATAAGAAAGGGCGAACTTCCCAATGGGCATATCCAAGAGCCTTAGAAAGGCTTAGAAAACAGTGTACTAGAACTTCTCTCCAGTGGAGCACAGCCAGCCTCAATCAAAGTCGTCCCTTACATCTGAACTAAGGATTGCCTAGCAGGATTTCAGAAATGATATTAATCAGGGACTACTTTATGGATCTCATCTTTCCTTTGTCAAATGGGAATATTTAGGTGTTTTTGTTTGTTTGTTTGTTTGTTTTTGTCTCTGTTCTACTTCTATAAGTTGAATGTTTTGGAGGCAAGTAACTTTTAAAAGTTCATAGTTCCCTAGATTAAGATAACTACATCTGGACCTGCCAAATCTGCTAGAAATTATAGCAACAACTTGAACTTCAGGTATATAAAGTTCAAGCATATAAACTTCTGCTATAAATTATAGCAGTAACTTCAACTTCAAGCATAATGCTCTGACTAGATGAGAACTTTAGGGGTCATAATATTGGAATGCATTTTCTTTTATGTAGAAGAGAAATAAAAATTATAGTCAAGTGGTTGAACTGCTTAAGACTCAATTATTACTCCAAATTATTTTCACCCTCTAGTCACTGCTCTTTGCATTTTGAATTGGTAATTCTTCTCACTGGAGGCAACATATACTTCCCCAGGGTTGATTTTAGGCTCATTCATCATTGAACTTTCTTTGGCCAATGGAATTTGAGAAGATATGATGCTGGGAAAGACTTGGAATGATTTGTTAGGTTTGGCTTGTTTATTGAGCTTCTTCTACCTTATGAGAAGGTATGAAACCACTATCTCACTGGTCCAAGAAGGAAATGAAACACATAGCCCAGATGTGGCTATAACCTATAGCTGAGGTCATCTGAGCTTGATTACTTTGGCTGAATTCCTGATGTATGAATAAGAGTAAATATTTTTTTTTTTATGCCACTGACTTTGGGGGTGGTTTTGTCACACCACGTTATCAAGACAGTGGCTAACTGATTCAAAGTAAAAGGTATATTGGAATTACCAGAGTGTTGGCTATGCTTGTCTTTCCCTCCAATCATAACTATTATTCAACTCTATCAACTAATGGCTATACAATAATAATAAGGTAAGGTGTTTCCTATAAGGCATAAAGACTTAATTTAAGGATGAAATAATTAAGAGTAGGTAGTATTTGTATTGGTATATATAGATTGAACCATAAAATAGTCTGGAACTAGATCATGCTTGTAGGGATTTATATATGGATATCATATTAATAAGTCAGTTGAGGATGTACTGACATGTACTAAGAAAATTCAGTATTCTTAATGAGAAAATGTTATTACTTAACATACATGAAGTCAAATTCCATACACATTGAAAACCTAAGTATAGAAATAAAATGTATAAATCACTTAAAATAAAATATTGAAGATTATATTATGACATTGGAATAGAAAATAATTTCTTAAACAAGACATAATGGCAGACATCCTAGAAAATGACAAGTGTGACAAGATTCAAATTACAACTGACACTGTCTATAGCCTAAAAACAAGAGAAACAAATTTGGAGAAGGTATGTGTACTCTTATAACTGACAAATGAGAGGCGCCTAGGTGGCTCAGTTGGTTAAGCATCTGACTCCTGTTTTCGGTTCAGGTCATGGTCACGCGTTTCATAAGTTTGAGCCCCTCATAGGGCTGTGCTGGCAATGTGGAGCCTGCTTGGGATTCTCTCTCTTTTCCTCCCTCTCTGCCCCTCCCCCTCTTGCTCTGTCTCTCTCGAAATGAATAAACTTAAAAAAATAAATAAATAAATGACAAATGATTACTAAGTTGATAATATAAAGAAATACTTCAAATGAGAAGTAAAGACTAACAACCCAATTTAAAAACAACCTAGAGAAAGAGTTATAAAAGAATAATTAACAAAGGGAAAAAATGAAACAGTTAAAAATGTCAAAAAGTATGCTTCACTTACCAGTAATCACATACATTATAATTAAAACAAGAGATAATTCACATCTACAAACTGGCAAAAATTTAAAATGTGATCATAGCAAATATTGTTGAAATGGGAACTCTTATGTAGTAATGCTGATAGTATACATTTCTACTTCCACTTAGGGAAAAAATATTTCTCCATAACTGGTATACTTTAAAGTGTTAATAATATTTAATCCAGCCATACCTCTTCCTATTATCTAGCCTACAGAAACTTCGACACGCATGCAACACGTACAGGGTGCTTCAATTGTGCTTCTCTTCCCCTCTTTGACGGAAGTAAAACAGTGGGAACAACATAAATGTCCTCAGTAGGAAAATAGATAAAAACTGCTCAATTCATTATGTAGAATGTTACATTAGAGTTCAAGTATATGAACCTGAACTATCTACCAATTCCAAAATAATCACCCCAGTTGGATAGAGACAGAGGTTAAAGGGCTAAAATAGTGTGGCTTTAGTTCTTTAACTTACTCAATTTTAATATATAAAAAAAAATCAATAGATATGTCAATATCTATTCTCTATGGTACATACATACACATCCCTTATTCTGTACTTTTCTGTATGATGAATTTCATAATCAAAATTATAATTTCAAGCAAAAGACAAATGTAGTCTTATGATAAGTCATTAAAATTATTAGAAACAATTTATATACAATAGTAAGTAACTGAACATGCAAATAATGGTGCTTCAATATGAAGAGTCAAAGTGGCAAAAATGAATTTTATTCAAATAAGGGAGATTGTTTTGAATATTTTCCAATCATGCAGCATCAAGGAAAAATATTGAAGTTAGAGCCAGAAGACTAGATTACAATGCCAGCTCTGTCATTTATGAAGTATGGGAGTTGGGGAAATTTCAGTCCACTGCTGTGAACCCATCTCAGTTTTCTCGTGTCAAATGAAAAGGTGAATCATAATTTTGAAGATCCTTTCAGGTCTGATGAATAGATTAAATACCTAGTCTGTGTTTTCTGTTTCATGTGGAAATAAAAGATGCAGCTAAAGGCAAATAACAAATATACACAATTGATTCTAGTTTAAAATATTCAGATTTGTTTAGGATCCCAAATGAATAAGACTATAAAAGCACAAAGAACAAAGAAACTGGAGACAAGTAAATTTGAGCTAAAACCCCATTTGGCCACTTAATATTTTTATGTTCTTGTGTCTAAGCTTTTTTTTTTTTTTAATCTATTCCATGGAAGTGATAACACTTTTTTAAGATTGTGGAAGGATTTAGGACAATACATGAACGTGTCTATCCTCATTCACTTTTTTGTGCTGTTTTGTTCTATTTTTAGAGAGAAATCTTCAAATTGGGTGGTACTTCAGAGAAAGGCATTTATCATTAACTGGCTGTGTTTTCAGCAATTTGCTAAGCCTTGTTAGGCAGAAGTTCCTCATCTATAAAATAAAAATACAAAGCCAGATTGTTTATATCTTATAGTTCAAAGATTAACAAAATTGCATCAATTTAACTCAATTATTCAAATGTCTATCTACCTTGGGTTTCTATTGTGATTGGAATTACCAAAGCTTTCTCAGGCACACACAAATTATTTAATGATATTTTCTTACTGTAGACATACAGGTAAGAACTCTGCAAAACTGTGAGAGCAGGATCTAGACTTGAACTTTTTAGAAATTAAATAAATCAACTTTTTCTTAACCTAGCTATCAGTAATAATAACACTGGTAATTATATTGAGGAAAGTATGCAATTAAAATTAAACTAATTATAACAACAGTTTTACACTAAAACTCAAGGGTATTTTTTTTCTTTTTCATTCACCTCAACATTAGTATTACTGCTTAACTAGATTCTGACAGAACTGGATTCATTTATTGCGTGGAAAGCCCTCAACTATTTTAATCCTCATTTAATTCATAGTAGGAAATCTTACCATAAAAGGATTATTAAAATCTTGTGTAACATATTTTCATTATAAAACACTATTTTAAAACTCAGCTTCTGGTATGGTATCTAATTACTATAAACTGACAAATACATTGTTAATGATAGAGTCATAAAATACAAAGTTAGCCTTTAAAATAAGTGGGCTCTACGTGTTGGTTTTTTTCTCGGATAATTTGGATAAAGCCATGGCATGAAATCCTTGTACTTCCTGATTATTAAATTTAAAAAAATTTACTGGAAAATTCCCTATCTTTGGTCTGAGGCTGTATATAAAATGAAAATAAGTTAAGATTGCTCACCTAATATCACAACTTTCCAAGTAGTAAAAGAGGTTTTCAATTTATTGATGACTACTGTGTTTGGGATCTTTACATTTATTATCTTTAATCTTTGTATTATATTAGTCATTCAAGTGGATGATATTTTTCTCTTATTGTTACAGAAGGAAGTAAGATGTAGATGTTAATTACATACTATAACCACTTAATAGATGGCACAGGAACAAGAAACTAATTGTTTAACTGTTTTATTTTATTTTATTTTATTTTATTTTATTTTATTTTATTTTTATTGTATTTCAGATTTATTTTTGAGGGACAGAGTGTGAGTGGGGGAGGGGCAGAGAGAGGGAGACAGAGACTCCCCAGGAGGTTCTGTGCTGACAATAGGGAGTCAGATGTGGGACTACAACTCATGAACCCTGAGATCATGACCTGAGCTGAAGTCAGATGCTCAATTAACTGAGCCACTCAGTCGCCCCGTTTAACTGCTTTTAAATTTCATACTTTTCCGTGGCCCCATGCATCCTCAATAATGATGTGGCATCTGAGGAACAAATGCTAGAATTTTCCAGAGAGTTGTATCAAAAAAAGAAAAAAAAATGGGATAGCAGTTCAGTGTTCCTAGTCTGAGAAAGCAAGGAAGAATGCCTCTACCTAAGGAAATGGAGCAAAAAAACAAAACAAAACAAAACAAAAATCCCAACAGGTAAAGAAGGAATTATGTATTCAGGACTGAGACTCCATGCATATTTGCTGCAGGAAGTGAATGAATCTGGGCTGGATAAGTTGGGACTCTGAATAGGTGTGAATGAAATATGACTCATTGGTAAAGTGAGTTGAATGAATGAATAAATGAACAAACAAGTAAATAGGACTGTAAATGACTTTTAGATCTCATGAACTAAGTTTTTCTGACTTTGCCAGCTGAAGTAGCATCCAGCCTCCTTGGCTTCTGCTGCCAGAGAGATGGTAGAGCCTCGGTTTCTTCAGTCCCTTCCTTTCTGGTCTTTTTCTTCAATATTCACCTCTCGTTACCTGTTCATTTTCTCTTGTAAAATTTCTTCATAAAACACAGTCGATGTGATAACATCATATCCTAGTAATCCAAGGGAATTTTTCCCACCCTGGTTGAAGACCCTATGTCTGAGAGATACAGAGCTCTTACTTACATTAAACATGATTATGTTGTCATCTTGGTGTTTCCCCCACCATTTTCTAAATATTCTGATTTTTGTTAAAAAGTGAGAGAGGTGAGGGGTGTCTGGGTGGCTTTAACTGGTTGAGGGTCTAACTCTTGATTTCAGCGCAGGTCATGATCTCACAGTTCGTTGGATTGAACCCCATGATGGGATCTAGGGTGACAGTGTGGAGCCTGCTTAGGATTCTCTCTCTCCCTCTCTCTGCCCCTCCCCCACTCTCTCTCTCTTACTGTCTCTCTCTCACAAATAATAAACATTAAAGAAAAGAGAGAGAGATTGAGACAGAGGCCAGGTCAGGGCTTTCCAATTTTGAATCCAAGCATCCTTTTATTAAATAATAACATTTTACCTAATACTTTAATATCTTTATTTCAAAATACATAAATTATTGATTATAAATAACATCAATGATTGAAATTGACATTTGAGATTTTGATGTGTGTGTGTGTGTGTGTGTGTGTGTGTGTGTTTAGGTGACACATTTCCCATACTTTTTCCTTGAAGTTGAAAATCCCTTGGGAGTAGTAGAAACTCAGCATCAAGGGCCGCAACTGACTTGGAAGTCTCTCCAGTCTCATCCTTACTGTAGCAGCCACTGTTCTCTCAATACGCCCCCATTCAAACATTTTAGCAAAAGGAGATTCCAACTCTGCTTAGGGAGCATGCCCATTCCTTTAGTAATCTAAAGGTTTCTGCAATCGATTCCACTGATGATGAATATCCAGCAAATAATGATTCCCCCTCTGTCAATTTTCTCTAGAACTAGTTCTCCTAACTAGGAATGGGCCATCAACAACTGTTTCTGAACTATGTGACAGTGTGCTTGGGGCTGTGGCCAACTGGCTCATGTTTAGCCATCCGTTTAGGCTGGTAAACTGGAGTCTCTTTCCTAGCACACCAAAATTTCAATGTAAGTCACAGAGACTGAGGGATTTGGAAACTGAAATAGGCCAAATACATTAAATTCTCCTTTTCAGAGAAAGCCTGTATATGCCTCTTGCTGGGGCTAACAAAGATCAATTGTTTTTTTTTTCCTCATTGTTTTTTTCACTCCTTCCTGCATTGAGATATTCTGAAATAGTTCCAATAACTGGCAAATTAACTGTCATTTTGTTTTTGTAACTGGGTACACTAACTTACATGTGAAAAGAAAATGCAGTCCTAAGTCAGTGTGAACCATATTTATGTTTTCCTTTCTGAGGCAAGTCCATGTGGTTAAATAAAAATAAAACCTTACTCTCCGTAAGTAATTTAAACATCTCCTTAATTCACTCTCCTATGTTTTTTTGACTCCTTTTCAGATTTCTATCTCAGCTGAAGTATTTCAGTTCCACTGAGTACTGGATGAAATCTACTGAATTACTATTTGTTCACCTATGGATTTACCCAGCAAATATTTTTTGATTTCTTATCATATGCCACGAATGTTTTAGGTACAGGAGATAGAACAACAACCAAAATAGAAAATCATTGCTCTAATGGAGTTTAAAGGTCAGTGAAGTATCTGGTCCAGATCCATTCTTGGGCATTCATCCAGGGTCATATATCTGAGAATAATTGTTTTTTATCTCTTTCCTTGGTTGGGATCTATACCCTTTTCCTGTTGGCTGAGCTTCCTACTAACTCTCAACAGATACTACAGACCCCTCCGAGTCTTTGCCATGTCCTTCATCCGGTATTCTTTTCACACCTTAACTGGGCACTCTGAAACATCTGTTCGAGTATCACAACACCCCCAGGGTCTATCAGCTCAATAAACACACCTGCTCAACTGTTCGAAGATCACTACATTTTGGCCTGGAGTCATACGGCCAAAAGTAGTGGTCTTTACCGAATTCCTCAAGTGGGGATTAGGAAAAAATTCCTCTATCCTCAGAGTCTCCTTCAAGTCATTCTTAAGAACAGTGACTACCGGGGTACATGGTTGACAGTGTATCTTCTTTTCATCTATCACTTAACTTCTGCTTCCCTTTTTTCTCCACAATCTCCCAGAGCCCAAAGAGGTACACCTCCTCTTACTATCCTTGTGTACCCAGAATTTTCTTTATACAAAACTACTTCATTTTTTGGCAATATTAAGTGAGAGCTAAAATTAGAAGATCTCGTCTCTTGAAAAGTGGACTCATTTACAAGCCAGTTGGTCTAACGCAATGTGTTATTTTCAGTGTCTAAATATTAACACTGACTTCCTTTTGCATTTCCTCTACAATACCCAAATGCACTTCAAATCCCCAAACCATCACAAAGATATATGAATGTTTTGGGCTACCAAAGAAGAAAATTATATGTATGTGTATGCGAGATATTAAGTACATGATTAGTGTATTTGTTACAATTAAGATAGTTATCCATGGATTTTATTGTTGAGAAAAAGATTTTTTAGACTCTGGTTCAAGATGGTGATGCAGGAAGATCCTAAACCCACTTCCTCCAAAGGACGCACTGAAACTACAGCTGTATATGAAACACTTTCTTTAGAGAAATAAAACCAAACACTGGCACAGTGACCCCTTCTCAGTAGGCTAACAAGAGGAAAAATCAAGAGGCAGGCAGGAAAGGCTAAGACAAAAATCACACCATAAGCCTCATCCCTGGAGCAGAAACCTACCACAGGAGGGAACTCAAAACCCAAAGCTTCACTCTGAAGAGTGGTTCTTACCCTACATCAGGCAGCCCAACTTTGAAGACTAGCACAGGAAACAAGCCCCGATAACACCTGGCTTTAAAGATCAACAGGGCTCATACTCAGGAGACCTGCAGGGTTGTGGCAAACTGAGGAATGCTCTTAAAACGCTTGCATGCAGACTCACCCATCCCAAGGCCCAGTGCTTAAACAGCCCTTTTAAAAAAGGCCACTCTTTATGTGAAAAAGATTCACTAGCTAATTTTATTCATTTTTAATTGTTTTAATTTAGAGAAAGAGAGAGAGAGAGTGGGAGTGGGGGAAAGTGGCAGAGGGAGAAAGCATCTTAAGGACGCTCTAGCCCGACACAAGGCTCAATCCAAAGACTTTGGGATCATGACCTGAGCAGAAATCAAGAGTCAAAAGCTTAAATGACTGAGCCACCCAGGTGTCCCTCATTGGCTATTTTTTAAAGCATTTGTCTGATCGGCAGTGGCCTTTCTGGAGATAGAGCCGATACTTTCTGGAGATAGAGCCGATGAGTGCCATCTTCCTGATCTTACTCTGCCTCACTAAGGTTGGTGAGCTTTTTCATTTTCACTGTATTTTTCTTTCTATTTATTTTCCTTTTTATGTTCTTTTACTGTGGGTGCGTTCTTTGCACTCCTACTCTGCCCTTCTGCAGACAGCAGGCACTATTTTCACACTTTCCCTCTTCCATACTCCAGGACACCCATATCTCTGGGAGGTAAGGGGAAGCTTCTGTACATATTTGCTGCCCCAGTTTTTTATATCCGTTCTTGTGGTGGCCACACAAGCAATGTCCCTTGACTGCCTTGCTCTGGTGGAAAGGGACACTTGGTTCTAAGTCCCATGGGACTAAAACAATCTGTGATCCAGTTCTTGGCAGACTACCATTGCCAGGTCACTACACAGATAGCAGATTGATATACACACCTAGGCTTTCTCAGAAAGAGGCCTTACTTGCTTGTTCAGGAGCTTTGACCTTAGGGGCAGGCTTCTGGTTTGGCACAATTGGAGGGGCCTATGGAGCTGCTCTTGGAAGAGAAACTGGTGGGTGTGATCTCTGCGCTCTTCTGCTTTGCCCCAGCTTCCAAAGGGAGCATGTATACTTCTCTAGTGCCCTGATTTTGTAGCTGCTGCCAGGAGACATCTCTACATTCCCTGTCTCTGGTAGCCAGTGAAACTTACGCTCATGGATTCCAGAGAACTATAAGAGCCAGGAAAGAGTTCTTAAACATCTATACCTTTAGGGTACAGCAGGAAGAAACAAACCCAAAACTCAATTTTTCTTTGAAAGAGGCCTATTAGCTTATCACAGCTGCAGCCTGAGGGGCAGGATTCTTACTAAATGCACACCCAATGGCTGACTGTAAACCTTTCCAGAGGCTTTGGAGGAGGGGCGCTATCTTTTCACTCTGCCTCTGCTGTGCTCCCTAGCACCAGCATCTCTTGAAGGTGCCCTGGTGTTTTCAGCTGCCTTTCAGGGATACCTGGTCACCACCTAGCCCCAGTGGTGAGGGAGACTTATGTTCCTGGGGCCCATATTACTGTAACAAATGGAGAAGCAGGCTACCAGCCTCCAGGGCACTGCACACAGAAGACAGAAACATAGCTTCTTGCTGTCCTGGTGCTTCAGCCTTAAGGGCAGGCTTCAGGTTTGCACACATCTGCACTCTACAGAGGTGTTCTCAGTGAATCTAGGTAGGACAGAGATTACCATCTTTGCAGTCTCCTCTGCCTCACTAGAGCTCATTAGTATTTCCCAGAAAGGAGCTTACACACTATTTTGGAGCCCCAAGTTTTGTGACAAGTGCCCAGGGGACACCTCCAAATCACCTTGCTCTAAGGGTCAGTGGGGCTTATGCTTGCAAATCCATGGGACTAAATATATATGCATTCTTTAAAGGCTACTGTTTAGGGATGCCTGGGTGGCTTAGTTGGTTAAGCGTCCCACTTCAGCTCATGTCATGATCTTGCAGTTTGTGGGTTTGAGCCCTGCTTTGGTCTCTGTGCTGACAGCTCAGAGCCTGGAGCGTGCTTCACATTCTGTGTCTCCCTCTCTACCTCTCCCTAGCTCATGCTCTGTCTCTCTCTCTCAAAAATAAACAAACACTAAAAATAATTTTTAAAAAATATTAAAAATTAAGGGCTACTGCCTGAAGGTCTAGCTTCCAATAAACCTGAATCTAGGTGGTTAATGAAACCTTCTCCTTTGGGACACTGAGTGTTCTCACCCACAATTACTGGGAACTATTAAAAATAAAATATGTTGCTTGGATAATCACAAAGGCTTGAGAGAAAACCAAGAGCTGGGGAAGGATTGAATGATAATTCAATCTTCCACACAATTTTAGATAATTTATCTCCTACACAAGACCAGTCCTCCAACACTGAGAGAGGTTTTTATCTAATGCATAGAAACCAACACAGACAGCCAAGCAAAATGAACAAACAGAGAAATATGTTCCAAATCAAAGGACAAGACAAAACCTCAGAAAAAAGACTTTAAAGAAATAAAGATGAGTAATCTAAATGAAAACAAATTAAAAATAATGGTCACCAAAATGTTTGCCAAACTCAGGAAATAATGGGTGAAAACATTCACAAATGAAGTGAGAACTTCAACAAAAAAATAGGAAATATAAGAAAATTCTGAACAAGTCACAGGGTGAAAGAATAAAATAATTGAACTAAAATATACACCAGAAGGGTTCAGCAGTAGACTAGATGAAGCAGAAGAAAAAATAAACTCAAGATAGAGCAGAGGAATTCAACCCATCAAAGCCACAGAAAGAAAAAGAGAATTTTAAGAAGTGAAGATAGCTTAAGGGATTTATAGTCAGGAGTCCTAGAAAGAGAAGAGATAGAGAAAGAGAGAGGAGAGTGAGGGAGAGAGAGGAAAAGAGAGAGAGAGAGAGAGAGAGAGAGAGAGAGAGAGAGAGAGAGATAAGGGGGCAGAAAATCATTCAAAGAAATAATGGGTGAAAACTTCCCTAGGGAAAAGAAACAGACATCCAGATCCAGGAAGCTCAGAAAGTCCCAAATAAGGCATAACCAAAGAGACTCATAAGAGGACACATAATTAAAATTTAAGAATCTAAAAAGCAGAAAAAACAACTTTTCACATGCTAGGTAACTGCCACAAGACTATAAGCAGAGTTTTAGCACACACTTTGTGAGCAAGAGGGAGTGTCACAATACAATAAAAGTGCTGAAATAAAACAACCTCCAACCAAGAATACCGTACCTAGCAAAGTTATCATTCAGATTTGAAGAAGAGATAGTTTTCCAGACAAGCAAACGTGAAAAGAGTTCATCCCCACTAAAATGGCCATACGAGAAGTGTTGAAAGTACTTCTTTAAACTGAAAGGGCCCTAATTAGTAACAAGAAAACATATGAAAGTATAAATCTCACTGGTTAAGGAAAATATATAGTAAAAGTAGATTAGTCACTTATAAAGCTACTACACAGATTAAATGACCAAAGTAGTAAAAATAACTGAACGACAACAATTGAAGGATACACAAGACAAAATAGATGTAAATGTGACCAAAACCCATAAAACGTGGTGGTGGTGGGGGATAATAAAAATGTAGAGCTTTATTGTGCATTCAGACTTCAGTTACCAACTTAAAATAGACTGTTATAAATTAAAGTACTTATATTTAAGCCTCATGGTAACCACACAGAAAAAACTTGTGTTAAATATGTGAAAGTAAATATGTAAAAAAATCTAAACATACCATTAAAGGAAGTCATCAAACCACAAAGGAAGACAGCAAGAGAAAAAGAATAAGAGAGGAACTACAAAACAGCCAGAAAACAATTAACAAAATGCAACAAGTACCTAACTATCAATAATTAAATATGAATTGACTGAATTACCAAAACATATGAAGTGGATAAATGGATTAAAAAAACAAGACCCATCTATATGCTGTCTATAACAGACTCATTTGAGAAGTTAAGCCATACACAAACTGAAAATGAAGGGATGAGAAAGGAAAATTACATGCCTGTGGAAACCAAAAAAAGTTGGGATAGATAAAAAAGATGTGGTATATATACACAATGGAATATTAGTCATCAGAAAGAATGAAATCTTGCCATTTGCAACCATGTGGGTTGAACTAGAATGTACGTTGCTAGGTGAAATAAGTTGGTCAGAGAAAGACAAATACCATATGATTCCACTCATCTGTAGAATTTAAGAAACAAAACAGGTAAATATAGGAGAAGAGGAAAAAAGGGAAACAAATCCTAAGAGATTCTTGACTAAAATGAACAAATTGAGGGTTGATGGAGGGAGGTAGGTGGAGGATGGGCTAAATGGGTGCTGGGTATTAAGGACGGTACTTTTTATGTTGAGCGCTGGGTGTTATAAAGTGATGAATCACTAAATTCTACTCCTGAAACCAATTACACTGTATGTTAACTAAAAAAAAGCACAAACAAACAAAAAAACCAAAACACCTGTTAATATTTTTAAATAACATGGTTTGACAGCTTGGATAACAATAAACTAGATCATGTTATTGCCTTACTTAGAACTAGCATACCTAATTTTAAGTAATAAAATTAAATAACTGATAAAAAGCAAAGTTAAAAAAATAAAGAAACCCTTAAGACAAATTAAAATGTAAATCCAATATACCACAACTTATGGGATACAGCAAAGGCAGTTCTAAGATGGAATTTCATAGTAATAAATGCCTACCTCAAGAAACAAGAAAAATCTCAACTAAACAACCTAAACTTACACCTCTGGAACTAGAAAAAAAGAACAAGTAAAGCCCAAAGTTAGTAGAAGAAAGAAATAACAGAGCAGAAGTGAGTAAAACAGACAAAAAAGAATAGAAAAGACCAATGAAACCAAGAGGTACATCTTTGAAAAGACAAAGAAAATTGACAAGTCTTTAGCTAGATTCAAAAAAAAAAAGATGACCCACATAAGAAAAATCAGAAATGAAAGAGGATATGTTACAACAAACTCCACAGAAATAAGTATTATGAGACTGCTATGAACAATTCTATGCTAATGAATTGAACAACCTACAAGAAGGAGATTAATTCCTAGGAACATATTATGTTCCAAGACTAAATTACGAAGAAATAGAAAATCTTAGCAGACCAATTATTAATAAGGATATTGAATCAATAATCAAAAATCTCCCAACAAAGTCCAGGACCAGAGGCCTTCACTGGTGAATTCTACCAAATATTCAAAGAAGAATTAATACCAGGTTTTTTCACCCTTCAAAGAAAAGAGAAGAGGAGGGAGGATTTCCAAATTTATTTTTCAAGGCATTAAACTGACACCAAAACCAGTCAAGGACACCACACACACACACACACACACACACACACACACACACACACACACACTTTACAGCACAATATCTCTGATGAATATAAATACAATAATCTTCAACAAGGTGCTACCTAAGCAAGTTCAATACTGTATTAAAAGGATTATACACCATGATAGATTGGGACTTATTCCAGGGGTGTAAATTGACTCAACATCTGCATATCAATGACACACCAAATTAACAATATCAAGGGTAAACATATTATTATCTCAATATATGCAGAAAAAAACAATTAGACCAATTCAACACCTTTTTTAAATACAGATTCTAAAACAATGTGTTTTTTGACCTAACAGTGAGGGGACTGTAGGGCAATGTTGTTTATCATCTCTTCTAAGATGCAGATTTTATTTAATTAATTTATTGTTTTATTGTTTTACTTAAATTCAAGCTAGTTAAATGTTAACATAGAGTGCTGTCTTGGCCTCAGGAGCAGACCCCATTAAAAAAAAAAACTCAATAAAGTGGGCATAGAGGGAACATACCTCAAAATAATAGAGGCTATATATGACAAGTCCAGTGCTAACACCATCCTCAATGGTGAAAAGCTGAAAATTTTCCTCTAAGATCAAGAACAAGACAAAGATGCTCACTCTCATCAGTTCTATTCAACACAGTATTGAAGTTCTAGTCCCAAAAATTAGAAACAAAAGAGAAATAAAAAGCATCCAAACTGCAATGAGGTAAAACTTACTATTTGCAGATGACATGATATGTAAAAAACCCTGAAAACCCTTAGGGTTAAGACTATACCAAAAAAAAAATGTTAGAAGCAATAAATGGATTCAATAAAGTTGCAGGGTACAAAATGAATAAGAGGAAATAAATTGAAGAAGACACAAAAAAATGGAATGATATTCTGTGACTGTGGATTGGAATAATTAACATTATTAAAATGTCACGCAATCTTCAAATTAAATGCAATATCTATCAACACTTCGATGGCATTTTTCACAGACAGAGAACAAATAACTACATAATTTGTATGGAACCATGAAAGAACCTTAATATCCAAAGCAATCTTGAAAAATAAGAGCAAGGCTGGAGACAACACATTTCCAAATTTCAATGTATATTACAACACTAGTAATCCAGATAGTATTGTACTGTCATAAAAACAGACACAGTGATCAATGGAACAGAAAAGGAAAGCCAGAAATAATTCATGCATATATTGTTAATTGATCTATGCCAAAGGAGTCAAGAATATACAAGGGAGAAAGAACATTCTCTTACATTGGTAGAATTGGACGGCCACATGCAAAAAAAAAAAAAATGAAACTGGACCACTATCCTACACCACATATAAAAATTATCAAAATTAATTAAAGACTTGAATGTAAGACCTGAAACCATGAAACTCCTTGAGGAAAAAACAGGCAGTAAGGTTCTTAATTCTGGTCTTGGCGACGATATTTTGGATTTGACACCAAAAACAAATGAAACCCAAGGAGAAACGCAACCCATGGGACTACATGAAACACAAAAGCTTCTGCATAGCAAAGGAGACCAACTACAAAACAAAAAGACAACCTAATGAATAAGATGAAAAATTTGCAAATCATATATCCAATAAGGAGTTAATACCCATAATATATAAAGAATACAAATCTGTAGTAAAAACAGAAAACAATCTGATTAAAAAATGGGCAGAGCATCTACACAGATATTCTACCAAAGAATACATACAGATGACCAACCAGTATATTAAAGGAGGCAAAACATCACTAATAATCTGGGAAATACAAATCAAAACCACAATGAGATTTCACCTCATACCTGTTTGGATGGCTATTTTCAAAGAGACAAGAAATAACCACTGTTGGCAAGGATGTGCAAAAAAGGATATCCTTGTGCATCATTAGTATAAATGTAAATTGGTGCAGCCATTATGGAATGGGGTATTGAGATTCCTCAAGAAATTAACAATAGCACTACCATATGATCCAGTAATCCTTCTTCTGGGTATATATCCAAAGGAAATGAAATCACTATCTCAGAGAGATACCTGTATTCCCATTTTCACTACAGCCACGGCATGGAAACTAAGTATCCACTGATCGATAAATGAATGAAGAAAATGTGACACATATGTACAATGGAATATTATTCTGCCTTAAAAACCAGGAAATCCTGCGATGTGTGACAACATGGATGGAAGAAGAGGGCATTATGTTAAGTGAAATAAGCCAAAGTGAGAAAGACAAATCTTCATAGAACCGTAAGAAAAGAGAGAAAGAAAAAAAAAAGTTGAATTCACAGAAGCTGAAAGCAGAATGGTAATTACAAGGGCTGGGGGTGGGGGGAAGTTGGGCAAATACTGGTCAAATTATTCAGTTGTAAGATGAATAAACTGTAGGAATCTGATGTAAAGGATGGTTAATATAATTATTAACACTGTGTTGTGTACTTGAAATTTGCTAAGGGAGGAGACCTTAAGTATTTTCACTACACACACAATAAAGGTAAACATTTATGGTAATGAATGTATTAATTAACTTGACTGTGGTAACCATTTCACAAAGTATAAATATGTTAAATTATCACATGGTATATACTCTGAATATATACAATTCAGTAAGGATGAAAAAATAAATTAAAAAAAAAATTTAATTGAGATATAATTGACACACAATATTTGTTTCAGGTGTACAACCTAATGATTCAGCATTTGCATAAACTGTGAAATGATCACTACAGTAAGTTTGGTTAACATCAACCATTATATATAATTACAATTTTTTTCTTGTGATGAGAACTTTTAAGATTTCCTCTCAGCAACTTTCAAATATGCAATACATTGTTATTTTTTTTTAAATTTTTTTAACATTTATTTATTTTTGAGACAGAGAGAGACAGAGCATGAATGCGGGAGGGTCAGAGAGAGAGGGAGACACAGAATCTGAAACAGGCTCCAGGCTCTGAGCTGTCAGCACAGAGCCCGACACGGGGCTCGAACTCACGGACGTGAGATCATGACCTGGGCCGAAGTCGGACGCTCAACCGACTGGGCCACCCAGGCGCCCCTGCAATACATTGTTATTAAGTATAGTCATAGCACTGTATTACAACCCCATGACATACTTATTTTAAAACTGAGCCTTGTACTTTTTCTCTTCCTTTACCCATTTGCCCACCACCCACCATTCACTTCTGGACACCACCCAGCTGATACATTTTACTTAGTGTATGCTTTCAAAATCCATCCACATTGCTGCAAATGGCAAGACTTCATTCTTTTTTAGTGCTGAATAATATTCTGTTGTGTGGATAGGAATATAAATGAATAAAGAAAATTTATATATTTCATTATGTGTGTGTCTAGACATATGCCACATTTTCTTTATTCATTCATCTGTTGATGGACAGTTAGGCTGTTTTCATATCTTTACTATTATGAATAACGTTGCAGTGAACATGGAAAGGAATATAGTTATCTTTTTGAGTTAGTGTTTTTGTTTTCTTCAAATAAAAACCCAGAAGTGGAATTACCAGATCATATGGTAGTTCAACTGTTAATTTGTAAAAATGTCTATTCAGGTCCTTTGCCCATCTTTAAGTAGGATTTCTTTTTTGTGTGTTTGTTTGCTACTGTGTTATGTAAATTCCTTATATATTTTGGATATTAACCTTTTATCTAATATATGGTATGCAATTTTTTTCCCATTATAGAGGTTGACTTTTCATTCTGTTCATGTTTTTCTTTGCTGTGCAGAAGCTTTTTAGTAATTATGTGGTGCCACAGATTGATTTGTCCTTTTGTTGCCTTTGTTTTTGTATCCTATCCAAAGAATCATTATTCAGCTCAAAGTCAAGGAGCTTTTTCCTCATTTCTTCCAGGAGTTTAATGGTTTCAGGTGTTACATTTAAGTTTTCATTCTGTTTTGCATTAGCTTTTTGAGAAGTATAAGGGTCCAATTTAATTCTTTTGCATATGGATATCTAGTTTTCTTAACACCATGTTCCTAAGAGACTATCCTTTCCTCATTGTGTGTTCTCGGTTCTCTTGTCATATATGTTTGAGTTTATGTATGGGCTGTGTATTACATTTCATTAGTCTGTGTGTCTGCTTTATAGCAGTATTATACTGTTTTTATTACTATAACTTTGTAATATAGTTTGAAATCAGGAAATGTGATGCCTCCAGCTTTGTTCTTGTTTCCCACTGTTATTTTGGCTATTTGGGATCTCTTGCAGTTTCATACATATTTTAGGATACTTTTTTTTCTATTTCTGTAAAAATGCCAACAGAATTTTGATATGGATTGCATTCAATCCATAGATTCCTTTGGATTTTATATATACATGTGTGTGTATATATATATATATATATATATATATACACACACACAAATGTATATATACCTACATACACACATACATACATATACATAGATGTATGCATATATATGTATATATACATACATACATGTAAATATTTGAAGAAAAGAAAACTACAGGCCAATATTCCTGATGAATATAAATATATAAATCCTTAAAAAAAATACTAGCTAAGATAATTCAAGAGCACACCAAAAGATTGTACACCATGATCAAGGAGGGTTTGTGCCTGGGATTTTTCCATAGGATGCTTCAATAAATGCAAATAAATTAATCTCATACACAACATTAATAGAATGAAAGATAAAAATCATGTGACCATCACAATAACACTGACAATTCAACATCTTTTTATGATAAAAAATCTCAACCAACCAGTTACAGAAGGAATGTACCTCAACATAGTAAAGTCATATATGACAAGATCACAGCTAGTATCACACACTCAAGGGTAAAAATTGAAAGTTTTTCCTCTATGATCAGGAATAAGACATGGATGCCTACTTTCTGTACTTCTGTTCCACATAGTATTGGAAGGCCAAATCAGAAAAATTAGGCAAGAAAAATAAATGAAAGTTATCAAAATTAGATAGGAAGAAATAACTAAAAGATATCCAACTTGGAAAGGAAGAAGTAAAATTGCCTCAGTTTGCCAATGACATGAACTTTTATAGAGAAAACTCTTAAGACTCCGTTAAAAACTATTAGAATAAATGAATTCAGTAAAGTTTTAGGACAAAATTAACACACAAAAATCAACTGTGCTTCTATAAACAATGAAGTATCAAAAAGATAAATTTTAAAACAATCCCATTTACAATAGCATTTAAAATAATAATTTAGTAATAAATTTAATGAAGTGGAAAACTGTACACTGAAAATTCTAAGACAATGATGAAAGAAAGTGAGGAAAATGGAAATACATAGAAAGATATGATTATGATTTTTATTATATATTATATGGACATTTTAATAATATATGTTACTGTTAAAATGTCCATAATAAATAAGAAGATTCTTAGTTAACACATGATCTCCTGCTGCTGACACCATGATACATGTCTTTCCTCTTCCCTCTATGTATATAATCTTCATCTATTTATTCAAGCCTCTTATGTACCATGGGGTTCACAGGAGCCACTCAACTGCACTCATTCTAACCCAGCAGGGTTATGGCTTTATGGGCTCTATCTATACTCCAAAACTCCACTGTTTCATTGTTAGATGTCCACACCATATATATGATACATATGTATTATATATATATATGATATATATATATATGTGTGTGTGTGATATATATGTGTGTGTGTATATATATCTTGCTTATTTGTTTCTCATAATTTATATAAGCTTTAAAGAGGCATACCTTTGATAGACAGGAAAGGCAAATCAAATATTGTAGCTGGCCTAAAGATGGAGAAGTTTATTAAAAATAGCTGAGTTGAGAAACCTTTCCTTTTTGAGCATGGATATTCTTAACACTTCTGTCTGCTAGCTGCCAAACTTAAGGCAGAGAAAGAAGCTATCATTCACCAAATTCACCTTAAAAAGTCTTAATGTTCAAATTCGTTAGACACGCTCTTGCTCTTGAAACTGTGACAGCAAAGCACTGAGCACAGGTGTTCATGGCTCCTCATAATAAATTTCAACTTTCTATGGGACAGCATCAGGTTCGCTTGATATTTATACCCATACGTTTGTTAGAGGAGAGAATGAGACAGGTGTGGGCTTGAAGGTATGAGCACATTGATGGTTAATGGGTTTAATTTCCCATTATCAGTAACACCACTCCTTTATGAAAAGTGAGGATGTAAAGAAGACCCAGTTTAAGAGGGAAAATCATGTTTGTCCCCAGGATGGATTCACTGAGCTACTAAAATGCTGCAAGATTTACAGAAAATGCTAACTCTGCTTTAGCATGCAAGTTGCTTTCCTATTTTGATTAATCATGCCGTTCCAATCTAGTAAGTGGTTCTCAAAGTTTTTTGCTCATCAGAATCTTATTTACAATCCCAGGGACAGGGTTTTCTGCTCATAGATTTTTAACTATGGATCTAGGTAAAATCCAAGTGTAAAAATTTTAACCATCTCTGAAAGTGATTCTGATAAAGGTAGTATTAGGAAAACAACCTGAAAAACAAAGTTACTAGCTGGTTGTTGGACTAATATGTTAAATGCGGAATATGAAATGATGGAGAACAAAAATGAACCTTTAAACTAGTTCTGCATGCAAACAAAAATAGCATGAAAGAACTGAATTTATCTTATCCATAGGAAAATAGGTACTAGGTACCAGTTCAGGTTTTACCTCCTTTATATAACTTAACACACATGACTTTCATTTTGTGTGACCAACTGAATTGTAAACCACCCCCCCAAACTCATGTATTTAAACTTATCTCGCAATGCAACTGTATTTGAAGATTGGGCCTATAAGGAGGTTATTTAAGGTGAAATGAGGTCATATGGGTGCAGTCTTCATACAAGAAGATTAGTGTTTTTATAACAGCCAGTAGAGAGCTAACTTACTCTCTTTAAGAGGTCATGTGAGCACACAGTGACATGGTGGCTGCCTACAAGCTATGAAGAGAGGCCTCACCAGGGACAGACCATAATGGCACCCTGAGAACAGACTTCCAGCCTCCAGAACTGTGAGGAAATAACTAACTGTTGTTCAAGTCCCCCAGTCTCTCATATTTTGTTACTGCAACCCCAGCAAACTGAGACAGTGAGCAAGGTTTGGTTTATCATTTTATTTTAAGAACATACAGTGGAATTTAGGTTAATAAAAATTATATAAATTATTAGTATATGGTCACTAGATATTTGTCGAATAAGTGAAAAATATGAATTGAAGCATCTTCTAAATAAGGTGTACAAATTTCAATATTATTGCACATTTCATTGCTGTAGCATACCTTTACTGTTATTCACTTAAAACATTCACTGTGCATAGACCTTTAGTAAGAGTCAAAAGCTTTGAAAATAGTCCATAGGCTTTACCTCCAAAATATAGAAGTCTTTTTATATATAATTTTGTTTTAAAATTGTTGGTAAGCCCAAATACTCTTTGAAACCCTTTTCTACCTTGGGTCTTCTCTTCACAGAGTAGGGGTTCCAAACATCTCTTTTCCTACCTGTCTTTAAGTGGTTCCCTTTTGTTTTTTTCTCTTATGTTGACTACAAAAATAAACATAGGTATTCAGCATTAACTTCTATGAAGAATAAAAATATAGCTCAATGTAATGTCTCATTCTGATATGATGGTATAATAGTTTCGGAAGAGTTTCCTGTAGGAAATATGGGAGGAAGTTAAGGATATATTTGGAGGCTCAATTATTAAGTAGTAGCAATAAAAATCTCATCTGACAGCTCAGAGTGTTTAAATGCAATAAATTCAGAGATAAACAATAGGCAGGGTTTGAAAAATAGATAATCTATGTAATTTGCATCAAGGAAGAGTAGTCAAGGAAAATAGGGGTAGCAAGACCAAGGTGAGGAACTAAGATCAAATACAATTGTCTAGGGAGTGGGGTAGTGTTCTCCAACAGAGTCTCAACCAAATTAAAAAGGTGACCAAGATGTGGAAGCAAATCTTATAATCAGATTGGCCTTCCTATGTCTCCATGAGGGTTCAGTGTGGTAAATCACTGCTCTCTTCCAGAAAGACTGGTTGTTCATCAAATGGTTCATTTTGTAGCATCTATTTGTTCAGTGATTCATTCGTTTAGGCATCTCTTCAAAGATATTTACTGAGTATCTGCCAGATGCCTAGAACAGTTGTAGGCAATGTATGTAGCCATGATCAAAACAAAAGGTCTATTCTCCTTGAGATTACGTTCTAGTGGTCATCTCTGGGTGAGACAGACCATAAACACTTGCATAAATATATAGAAATGTTATTTTAAGAAATAAAATTTGGGACTCAAAATTTTTCATATTGAAAATCTTTTTTGAAGACATACACTGAATAATTATTGAGTGGGTAGGAAGATTGGGATGCACGGAGATACCTTTGAGATGTCTGTGAAGGTGATAAGTTGTGAAGGTCCATTCAACAAGGAATGGTCCATTCAATCAAGGAAATTAGTGTAGCTGGAATGGCAAAGGCAAAGGACTACGTATTAAGAGATGAAATATGCAAGGAAGTGGAGGGACAGATTAAGTAAGTCTTCATAGGGCTTTATCCCGGTAGACTGACAACTCATTGAGGATTTTGAGAAGAGTAATATAATCTAGTATTTTAAATAGAACACCTTGGTTGTTCTGGCCCAAAACAGAAAGTAATCTGGGATTATTCTTAGTGCTCTAGGTTGGTAACTCATGTCTTTCATATCCCTGTCTTGATAGTCGATACATGTTAACATTCTATCTTTATTTTCATGTTGTGGCTAGTCCTCTTGATTTTCAATATCTCAAGGTGAAAGCATAACAATGGCCTTCTGTCAACCATTCTACCATGTTTATCTGTAAGGACCTTGGACAACTACTTAAACTCAAACTAGTTTTCTTTAGTTGCAAACTGGAATTTCTGTATCTTTTTCACAGAAGTGTTGTAAGGTTTGATGGAGAAAATGTATGTCAAGTATTTACTGTATTACCAAGCATAGAGCGGTGTTCCATAAATGCTTTTAATGGAATGATTATTAATATTATATCTCATTTAGGGGTGCCTGTGTGGCTCAATCATTAAGTGTCTGACTTTCGCTCAGTTCATGATCTTGAAGTCTGTGGATTTGAGTCCGCGTAGGGCTCTGTGCTGACAGCTCAGAGCCTGGAGCCTGCTTTGGATTCTGTGTCTCCCTTTCTCTGTCTGCGCCTCCCCCCCTCGTGCTCTGTCTCTCTCTCTTAAAATTAAATAGACATTAAAAAAATTATATTATAGGGGCGCCTGGGTGGCTCAGCCGGTTAAGTGGCCGACTTCGGCTCAGGTCACGGTCTCGAGGTCCATGAGTTCGAGCCCCGCGTTGGGCTCTGTGCTGACGGCTCAGAGCCTGGAGCCTGTTTCAGATTCTGTGTCTCCCTCTCTCTCTGTCCCTCCTCTGTTCATGCTCTGTCTCTCTCTGTCTCAAAAATAAATAAACGTTAAAAAAATTAAAAAAATAATGTTATATCTCGTTTATCTAGTGATACCACTATTACCTTTATGACAAAAAGTATTATTGCACCATCTAAATGTTTCTCTGGATTCCAGTACTAATCTTCAAAAGGGAAAAGTGCTCATATTGTTTTCTTTGCAAGGCTTCAGTAGCTTACTAATGCATAGGAACAAAATGCAAACTCATTATATTGGCCTTAAAATACCCAGATTGATCTGGAACTTGACTTTGTTTTCTTTGTCATCCTCCATTACTCTCTTCACACAATAGGCTCCACCTACATTGCCTTTACCTGGGAACGTGACAAACCCATTTC
Source organism: Prionailurus bengalensis (assembly GCF_016509475.1). Lineage (NCBI taxonomy): Eukaryota > Metazoa > Chordata > Mammalia > Carnivora > Felidae > Prionailurus > Prionailurus bengalensis. The sequence goes on from NC_057343.1 coordinate 131,501,497, forward strand.
CATCTCAGGACTCCTACTTGCCACTCTTGCCTTAGGTCTTTGCAAAACTGGCCCCTTATTATTCAGAGCTCAAATCAGTGTTGCTTCTGCAATAACTCCACCCTGACAGAATTATCTGAAATAATTTCTACCTGACTCTCTATACATTATCTCTTGAAATATCTGTTTTAAGTTTCTTCCTAGAGCTTGACTATTTAAGTTTATTTAATTATTTGTTGATATGTTTATTAGCTGTCTTTGCTCATTGCAAAAATCAGCTTTTATGAAGATCAGAACATCTTTTGCCTTGCTCAATGTTCACATCCTGAGACAAGGATGATGCTAACACATGGTAAAGCTAGGTGAGTGAAACTGATACAGGTGAATAGAACTGAGTAACTATTTGTTGAATGGACCTTCACAACTTATCACCTTCACAGACATCTCAAAGGTATCTCCGTGCATCCCAATCTTCCTACCCACTCAATAATTATTCAGTGTATGTCTTCAAAAAAGATTTTCAATATGAAAAATTTTGAGTCCCAAATTTTATTTCTTAAAATAACATTTCTATATAAATGAATGGATAAATTGACATCACTTGTATATTTCAGTATGTCTGATAGCTTGTGCCTTTATTCAATAAACATCTACTAATACCTTGAATCCACTTACTGCTATCTATTTAGAGTGTTAAAAAGATTTCATATGCAAATCATCCAACTCTATTCAATAGCAAAATGCATCTTAAAAAAGGGAGCAATCCAATCAATCAGTCACCTTGAGCCCGTAAGAGTTTTTTTTTTTTTTAATGGTTACCCACAGGAAGAAATATATTTACATTGATATTTAGTACACAAAAATATTTCTTTATGCATACTATTGACAGAAAACTTTTACATAATCTTATTCTGTGTGATACACTCTGGTATTTCTTATTCTATTATGTTCTCTTTCATTTGGGAAAAAGCGCAGCAGCCCGCTAAACTGATCTTGTGATCTACTAATTGGTAATGATCTATAGTTTGAAAACCCTCAACAATTTGAATAAAAAATATGGAAATTCCTATTTAGAAAAATATGTATATATAAAAAAAGGTATTCTTGATATTTATGATATTCACTTACCTACTGCCTTAGGTTGGATTGCTCAGAAACAAAACAAAATGCAATGATCATACCTTTTGATTTTTGTGTGACTTAAACAATTTTTTTAATGTTTATTCTTGAAAGAGAGAGAGAGAGAGTGAGAGAGAGACCGAGTGTGGGTGGGGTAGGGGCAGAGAGAAAGGGAGACACAGAATCTGAACCAGGCTCCAGACCCTGAGTTGTCAGCACAGAGCCTGATGCGGGGCTCGAACTCACTAACCGTGAGATCATGACCTGAGCCAAAGTCAGAAGCTTGCCTGATTGACCCACCCAGGTGCCCCTGCTTGACTTTAATAGTGTACAACATATTTTGTTTTCCAGAAACTGAAGCAAACATACTGTGTTGTTACAATATGGTTATGAAAAAATAGTACCAATTTTCCAGAATACACACACACACAGTTACAGAATAAAGTGGAAAAAGAAGGAACAGGAGTGGGGAGAACAAGGAAGAGGAAAGGAGAACTTCCCAAACAAAATCTCCTTGAAATGGCTTCATTCTATAGATATTTAGTTAGATTGATAAGCAAAATTATTAATTGTGTATGATGGAATTAAATTATATATTTGTGGGGTGCCTTTGTGGCTCAATCAGTTAAGCGACCGACTTCAGGTCAGGTCATGATATCACAGTTCATGAGTTTGAGCCCCATGTGCAAACAGTTCAGAACCTAGATCCTACTTTGGATTCTGTGTCTCCCTCTGTCTATGCCCCTTCCCTGCTCATGCTCTGTCTCTCAAAAATAAATAAACATTTTTTTTAAATTATATATTTGTACTTAGAAAATTTTTAGAGCATTTTTGATGTTCATATATAAAATGTTCATGCGTAGACAATCTCCTGAATTTTGTCAGGACAGAATAAAATGTACTCATGAGCCCCTGTGACAATGTGCTCTGTATACGTAGAGCACTTATCACACCTATGCTGCTTTTCCCTAAAAAGCTCTATTTCACTCTTAGCTGGAAGTTTAGGTAGCTGATCCCCTGGCAAGAGTTCATGTCTTTGAGCTTGTTCCCTTCCTATATCCTCCATAAGCCTCGGTTCTTTTGGAATTTGAAACACTCTTCCGTATCATGCAATTGCCTCTTCTCCAAAAGGGCACCATTATTAAGTAAGGTGATCATATGTATTCGTATACTTAGGGTAGTCTCTATTTAGGTCTACTGGAATTGTTAAAACACTCCTTTGTACAAACAAAGTGGCACAGATTTTACAATATATCATATGAGCATTTACTGTATGGAAAAACATACTCCCCTGCCATCTCCCCTGCTGTTCATAATAATTTAAAAAGCTATTATATAACAAGCAGTTGTCTCATGCTATCAACATCTATCTCACTTAATTCTTCCAAATTTACTATGAATTAGATATATTTATTTTTATTATTTATTTTTTATTTTTTTTAAATTTATTTTTGGGACAGAGAGAGACAGAGCATGAATGGGGGAGGGGCAGAGAGAGAGGGAGACACAGAATCAGAAACAGGCTCCAGGCTCCGAGCCATCAGCCCAGAGCCCAACGCGGGGCTCGAACTCACAGAACGCGAGGTCGTGACCTGGCTGAAGTCGGACGCTCAACCGACTGCGCCACCCAGGCGCCCCTGAATTAGATATATTTTTATTTCTGCTTCACAAACTAGGAAACCAAGGTGTGGAGGCAAATACATTTAGTCAAAGTGACTTAGACAGTGGAGGAGCCAGGATGAAAGTGAGATTTATGAAGCCACACAGAGAAAGACAGATACCATATGTGTTCACTCTTAGGTGGATCCTGAGAAGCTTAACAGGAACCCATGGGGGAGGGGAAGGAAAAAAAAAAAAAAAAAAAAACAAGAGGTTAGAGTGGAAGAGAGCCAAAGCATAAGAGACTCTTAAAAACTGAGAACAAACTGAGGGTTGATGGGGGGTGGGAGGGAGGGGAGGGTGGGTGATGGGTATTGAGGAGGGCACCTTTTGGGATGAGCACTGTATGGAAGGAAACCAATTTGACAATAAATTTCATATATTAAAGAATAAATAAATAAATAAATAAATAATAAAAAATAAAATAAAAAGTGAGATTTATGGAGCACCTATTCTTCTGCCTCCATCTGACTAGTGCAGACCACACTGTTGCTGCAGTGAGGTGCTGAGATTAGCAGAATAGCTGAGACAGAGTATCTAAGTGGAAATGGAAACACATTTTTTTTTCCAGGGACTTTACCAAATCATTCCTTTGGTAAAGCTTCTGAAAGGAAAATATACTGTATATAGTAGTTACTTTCTCTTTTTACATTTTTTAACATTTTATTTATTTTTGAGACAGAGAGAGACAGAGCATGAATGCGGGAGGGTCAAAGAGAGGGAGACATAGAATCTGAAACAGGCTCCAGGCTCTGAGCTGTCAGCACAGAGCCGGACGCGGGGCTCGAACTCACGGACCGTGAGATCATAACGTGAGCAGAAGTCGGACGCTTAACTGACTGAGTCACCCAGGCGCCCCACTTTTTACTTTTACAGTCCTAATATACTATGGATAAGTTCAAAAATTAATTTTTGGAGTAGTCTTGTGTTTCTCGTAACATGGTTCTATGGGGGAACATGTTATGAATTACAGACTTACAAATAAGTACTTAGAAAACAGGTCAATGTAAGTTTGGAACAGTGTCCGTCCGTGTTGGCGATGTATATGATGAAAACATGCAAAAATCCTGGGAGTTTTCTCAGACTTAAAACTGAATGTTCCAAACAAGCTGACAAAAATCTCACTCTAATGGAGATGAATCATTTTTTGATCAAATGTCTTTTTATAGACAAAGAGTAAGTGTGTTAAGTTCATTAAGAATTCCAAAAGTGATTTACATACTATTCTTAGATCAAGAAAAGTATACAGCGAATAAGGTGGCGGTACCTTAAATCCGGGTTGAAAGACCAAATGTTCATTAAAAATATTAACTTTGTCTTCTTAAATATGTTGGGTGCATTTTCTTAATCAAGAGACCCCAGAACTCTTTATTTCGCCCTTTATTGGAACAACCAGGACTTTTAGGAGAGATAATAAAAAAGCATATACTCATTTTAAAGTTGACATCTAATTCTTAGAACCCCTCCGAAGTGAAAAAGGAAAACTTTGCCATTAGCCCACTGTTAAACATGAAGAAAAAATTTGGTTGAGGAAAGGAGTCATTAAAACTGAGTTTGTTTGGGGCGCCTGGGTGGCTCAGTCGGTTGAGCGTCCAACTTCGGCTCAGGTCATGATCTCACAGTCTGTGAGTTCAAGCCCCGTGTCGGGCTCTGTGCTGACAGCTCAGAGCCTGGACCCTGCTTCGGACTCTGTGTCTCCCTCTCTCTGCCCCTCCCCTGCTCATGCTCTGTCTCTCTCTGTCTCAAAAATCAATAAAAATATTAAAAAAACAAACAAACAAAAAAACAAACAAAAAACTGAGTTTGTTTGGGGGCACCTGGATGGTTCAGTCGCGTAAGTGTCCGATTTCAGCTCCAGTCATGATCTCTGGTTCGTGAGTTCGAGCCACACGTCAGGCTCTGTGCTGACCACTTGCTCAGAGCCTGGAACCTGCTTCAGATTCTGTGTTTCCCTCTCCCTCTGTCCCTTCCCCCGCTCACACTCTGTCTCTCTCAAAAATAAAAAATAAAAACGTAAAAAAATTTTTTAACTGAGTTTGTTTCCCATAATGATACCAACACTTCATCAATTAATAGATGGAAATTATTTTCAGTCTTTAGTCTCATGTCAAGTCATTATGGGATTTGAATGGAAATTATTGACCAAATTTGATATGCTGTTTATCCCTTTCTTGTGACCTCAATTAATGACTAACTTAACCTTTTATGCAAAAAAGCTAAATTACCATTCCAGTGGTAGGTGTTTGGAAATGTAGTTCCCTCATGGCATTTTGATAGACACAAGTCTCTTAAATGTATAGGCACATGGTATTATATTAATCTTTGTAAGCCATCTAACTATATATTCTGTGTTAAATATATGATTCAAACAATTTCAGGTTTTGTGTCTATATTTACTATATGCATTTGTATGTTTATTATTTCATGTATTTACTATTAATGCGTGATGATTACCAGACCTAGAACCAATAAATCAATGACATATATTATATAGTAACACGAACTTGCAACCCAAACAATCTCCCCACTACACAAAAATAAAGAAGAGAGGAATAAATGAAAATGAATCACTCCTTTGGGAAAACTTCTTAAAATGAAGCAATCCTGTGAGATGTTTTCTGGTATGGTATAGCATAAAATAAAGTGCTTTGGGAGGGGAATATGAGCCCTAGGTCTATCACTAACCCATTGGTGAAGCTTAAAAGATCTCTGAGGCTCTATTCTGTCATTTCGAACAGGGATCAACAAACTACAGGGCTGTACCTAGCCTGTTTTTGTTTTCATTCTGCAAACACCTCACTCATTCACTTACACACTGTCTACGGCTACTTTCTCTCTTATACCGTAGAGTTGAATAGATACCACAGATATTGTATGGTCTGTAAAACCTAAAATATTTAACTATCTGGCCCTTTATGGAGGAAAACCTGTCAATCCTGATCTATAAAAATGAAGGATTATTTAAGTGTCTCTCTGATTTCAGTACTTTCAATTTCAGTACTAATTTTGTAATTAGATGGTTTTCGATGAGCAGATTCACTGTTTCACTTAAATGTAGTTTAAAAGAAATCTTCATATTGATTGATAACAATAGCAGTAAAAACAAAATAACATCACTACATTCTACAGCTGTAGTATTGATTGCCAAAGCTTGGAAGTTTAAATCTGCACTCTTCTTTTTAGAGAAAGAAAGGTGTTAGATATTGAACAAAGATTTTAAGACATCAAAAGTATAAAGAAGCAGTTGAAAAGCAAATAATTTTTTATGATGCAATTTGGTGGAACTGTATGCCATGTGTAGGTGTCACCTAAATTCAACTCATTCTAAAAGCATCTTGCGTGCACAACGTTGAGCAATACAAATAAGAAACTGTAGAGGCAAAAAACTATTTTTGCTGAATTGAGGCATGTTATAAAAAAAGTTTTAATATATTCCTTGTGGAAAAACATGTAAAATGTAGACGTCTTTCCATGTATTTTATGGGTAAATCTTGTTTTATTCTAAATTATGTTTTGCATTGTATCATAATCTGCTCAGTATTTAGAGTCTACAAAAGTTCCTATCTTGCTTTATGTGTACCGCCCAGCAGATGTATCCTACACTGGGGACCACATAATTTGATGATTTCTAACGTCTTTTTCCAAAGCTATAAGGTAATAAAATGCTCTCTTTGTAGAAATCCTCTTACGATACTATATTCTTGTCAAATTAATCAAATCACTTTCCAATATGGAATAAAAACACTTGGGATAAAGCAGATTTGATGGCCCATTAAACCAGAAGCCTACTAAGAGTATATTCTATAAGCAGAATAATGTCTCATGCATAAATGCTCCACTGTATTTTCTTTATTCAAGAGCCTGCACTTGATTTTATGAATAGTGGGGCTTCTTTACCTAAGCCCACTATCTATGAAAAAAATAAAACTATATATGAAAATACTCATGAATGAACTAGCCACTTATCAAATTAATACCTTCATACATCCTTCTTATGTAAGATCTATCCCATAACACAGTGTCAAGGACTTTCTCAAGTCTTTCATTCAGAAAATATAATGCAAATCTCTTGAAATTATAATCATAAATTTTAAAGAAAAATTACAAGATTTCATTAAGTTTATAAAAATGATGTTAGAGAATTATTTGAATAAAGTAGGACTTAGCAAATGAGGATATGTAAATTTCAACAGATTCCAATATGGTTACAACAAATAAGCAACAAAAATAATAACTCAATAGGTACTTCAGTAGAATAATTTACCAATATATTGATATAGGACCATAGGGAAATTGATAACACTAAAATATTTTGTTTATATACTATTAAGTTAAAAAAACATGAAGTAAATAATTTCTTATTGCATAATCACTATTTTTACAAGATTTATACACAAGTAGCACTTTGTTAAACTGTTTACTCCTAAAAATATAAAATGGGTTGAACAAAATATAGTGTTATACATATAATAAAATGTTAATATTTAGTTTAACTTTTATTGTATGCCATAATCAAAACTTTTGTGTTTTCCATAATTTAGCATTTACCTAATCAAGTATAGTTGCTATGTAGGGTATTTCTCTTATATGTCAGACATTGAGCTAAATATTTCATGTATTTTTCTCATGTTAACTCTAGTATTCACTATTATGCAACCTAACAAAAGCACCACTATGTAAGGTTAGGAGTCTTTAGAAGAGATTCAGTAACTTGACAAAATTGCCAACTACACTTGGCCTATAATTCAAACACAGAATTACCTTTAATACAGTTTTGAATTCTTTCCATTTTTGCAGACTAGGTCACATTCAATTTTTTTACCAGTTTGCAGTGAATTCTCTCTTGTCTAAGGTTCTAAACTTCCTATCATCACTCAGGCTAGAGAAAAACACACCATGCTTTTAAAAATATCTGTTGATCAAATAATACCACATCTGAGAAACAGAAGAATAATGATTTGTTATATCGTGTATGGGTAGAAATAGTTCTGTTCTCAAGTAAGTTTATAATATTTTTAAATGAAGGAAAAGATAATTTCATCAAGTTATTAAAAGACATTCATTATATGCCTAATTATCTGTCCTATATTCCCTAAGACCATACCTGTAAATCAATTCTAATAAAATAGTTTGTAAAACAGATTTATGGAAAAATAATAGGTTATTATTTCACTATAGCAAAATAATTATTTTGAAGCTCCTTGGAAAAAACAACAGATCGCCTTATATCTCTGGCTATCTCAAAATAAACGGTCAAGGTCTTACTTTCCCTCTCTAAACAGTCACTGGGAACAAAATCTACATGATAATTATTTTCAGATAATGTTCAAAAGCAAGTGCAGGAGTGACATCACTGAGACAATAGAAACAAGTAAGGTAAGTCCTATGATCTTCCTAGCTCTCTTTTTGGATGTACTTTGTGGAAGGTAGAACAAAAGAGCATGGGTACTCAAACAGAAGTTAGCTTATTTGAGAACACGGAAATGGAGTTTGGAGTAAATTGGGAAGGGGAGCTTGGAGTAAATTGCACAAGGAATATTCACAAAGATAAACAATATTCTGTGCCATAAAATGAGCCTAGATAAACTTAAAGGGAATAAAATAATACAGACTCTCTGACTTAAAATCAATAAAAAAATGAAAATGAACTAATATTTGGAAATTAAAATAGAAGTTTTAAAATATTAAGGTATATTAGAAAATATATTAAGCTCTATGATAATGATAACAAGACATGCCAAATTTTAAGTAATGTAGCCAAAGAAGTACATAGAGGTAAACTGATGCCTTTATATACTGATTACATTAGAAGAATTTAAAATTAAATGATCATGCTTCCATTTTAAAATTATTAAAGAAAAATAAAAGTATAGCTAGCATTGGTAAAAAGGAAAAAATAAAAAAAGAACAGCAATCAATAAAATAGAAACAAATAAACGCTAAAGAAAACCAATGACATCAAACCCTGAACTTTTGAAAACATTTTTAAAAACTTAAGTCTAACTAGACTGATAAAAAAAAAGGTCAGATACAAATTATTAATATCAGTAACAAAAAAGGAGGTGTCATTAAAGTTATTACAGTTATTAAAATGTTAAGAGTGGAATATTATGGACATTACACTAATAATGTTGACTACTTACATGAAATGAAACACTTTATTGTGATAGAAGACATCATTCACTCTAAAGTATAAAATGATTTTTATACCAAAATTATGAGCATGACAACTTACAAGTCCAAGGCATAGGAATTCAAAGAGACATTGACATAAACCACCAAATAGTCAAAAAATGGAAGGATGTTTTTAAAAGCATATTTTAACCACATAATGAGATGTGCCCACATATTTATTGTAACATTCACAGAACACTTTTAATGACATGGGAAAATGTCTTTGGTATATTAAAAATGACACAAAAATTATGTATTTTATGTATAAATCTGTATGCATAAAGTATGATCTCAACAAAGACAAGTAAGACCTTCAGTTTTTATCTCATGGAATTTGTTCTAGTTAATTTTGGTTGACCTTTTTTTTTTTTTTTTAGTGCAGGGTTTACTTTCTATCACTAGGGCCATGGAAAAAGGATTATTATTCAATATATTCAAAATATTATTCCTAAACAGGTGCAAATGTATCAGTGCACTGAAATAAGAATGCAAGTTTTAAAGAACTGTATTTCTTAAATTATCTTTTTAGAATCAACTAATTAAAATATACTATCACTACTTCACTAAAATTTATGATTTAATTTTAACGATATAAGCTAAATATTTTGCCACTTTTTATTTTAATATAATTTAAAAATCACAGAAATATTTCAAGAATAGTTTCAGAAAAACTGAATGCCACTTGTCCAGGTTTCAGAATGTTTACATGTTATCTCATGTGCTTTATTGTTTTCTCTCTCAAAAAATATATGTATACAAAGGAGAGAAGGGAGGTAGATACATTTGTGAACCAGTTGGATATATATAAAAAATGAACATAGACACAAATTTTAAAGCATACTTTATATTACTCTGAATTATCATCTGGTTGGAAAGTAGGGACTTCTCACTGAACTTCAACTCTGAGATCAGTGTTAAGATTCCAAGTTCAAAGATTATTTACTAGAACTTCAACATAATGTGTCCTTTCCACAAAGGCTAAGGAAAAAGAAAATCAATAAAAGCTCCAAACAATCTTAAGTCTTGACAAATTTCTCTTCGAGCTAATAAAGAAGGAAATACTGATACTGGGATAGCCTTATCACAAGTTTCCGTGAAATTCATGCAAAAGATTTTCCTAAGGAATTCAGATATCCAATTAAATCTATTATAAAAATAGAAGCAATGTGTTATAAAATAACAGATGAATAATCACAGTTTTATTTCATTGTGGTTTTCTTGAGACACCAATTATTTTTATCCATAAGTCATCATGGTCTGAGTTAATAAGATTCAATGTGTTTACTCAGATAGTCATATAGTTATAGTACGCTTTGAATGAATACACTGGCAAAATGTCTTCACGCGTTGCTACCAGCAGAGAGCACTGCTATTAAATTACTCACTTCTCTCTACAACCTCTCCTCAAATTTAAGAAGTTGCTCAAGTTCTTACGTTTTGATTTTTTACAGAGTCTAGGGCTTCTTTTATTCTGGCTCACATTATGACATGGCCAGTCTGCTATACACCCACATATCACTCAGCGGGAAGGCAAAACGGACAACTAGAGAATTTATTTCAATCAGCTGAGGGATTGAAATGAGACTATATAAATGAGTCTTGATAAAACTAAATTAAGTAAGTGTTTAAATGTCTCATTTGGAAAAATCTGAAATACCTACTGTCAAAGTCTGATATATTTTTAATTGGCAAATTCAGTTGTACTTAATAAGGATGAGGATTTTGCTATATAAGAACTACATTTACATGTATATAAATGTATGTATTATATATATACATATATATATGCACCTATATATACGTGTGTGTATATATGTGTGTGTGTGTGTTGTGTATGTATATATATATATGTATATATATATGTGTGTGTATATATATATATATACATATATATATATATATAAAAGTATTTGCAAGTCCTCTATATAATAACATTTTAAGGGTGACAAGATGTATTATCACCATTTTTATGTTCCATCTTGTATGGAATTTCACTTACCTAGGTAAGGTCTGTCCCTTCCCTAAATCACCACCTCCACCCTGGTTCTATAATTAAATGGAGAAGTGGAAAAGCAACATCTATCTTTGTACAAACATGACAGGAATACACTGGCCAACCAATGTGGAGGTGTCTTTTCCACGGTCTAAATAGGAAACAAATGGCATCCTCACGTGGGTAGTTCAGAAGAGTTTAATGAAGCACTATTTGCAAAGCTGTGGAAAGTATTCAGGGAAACCAACAAAGGATGCTCTAGTATGCAGAGTCTAGCAACAGCCATTATTATGAGTAGATATGGCAATGCAAGAGGAGACCACAGTCACTGGAATCTTCAAAAAGACTTTAGCATATGTGAAGGTCATCAGATAGGAGCTGTGTTTTTTCCTGAAGGGAAATGAGATTACTTCCAAGTCATAGGTCTGAGAGTGAGGGAACCAGAGGAATGAATACCCTTATCTCATTAATCTCCTCTTCTCCCTCATTTTCTGCTGGTGCCCTGCGATTGGTAAAGGCCAACCAAAATCCAGAGACAGAGGTTCTGGTACCTATAGGTGACTGATACTTTCTATTATGGTCACCTTCTGGTCACCTTCTTTTTTTTTTTCAAAAAAAATTTTTTTTGATGTTTATTTATTTTTGAGAGAGAGACAGAGCATGAGCAGGGGAGGAGCAGAGAGAGAGGGAAACACAGAATCTGAAGCAGGGTCCATCTAGGCTCTGAGCTGTCAGCAGAGAGCCAGATGCAGGGCTTGAGCTCACGAACTAACAAACCATGAGATCATGACCTGAGCCACACGCTTAACTGACTGAGCCACCCAGGCACCCCTATTATGGTCACCTTCTTAAGCACAAATCAGGATAGAGACTAGCAGGGAATACACATGGAAACGCAAAATGCAGAATATGCAATACAGATGGAAATGAGAAGAGATTCTTTTAAAACTCAATCTTTTTCTTCAATTTTCAATGTTACATTATGATTTTTAAATTTATTTTTTATTTTTAAATTTATTTAGGTTTACTTATTTTGAGAGAGAAAGAGTGCAAGCGGGGAAGGGGGGGGGGAGAGAGAGAGAGAGAGAGAGAGAGAGAGAGAGAGAGAGAGAGAGAGAGAGAATATCCCAAGCAGGCTCCAGACCACCAGTGCAGAGTCCAATGCGTGGCTCCAGCTCACAAACAGCAAGATCATGACTGGAGCAGAAGTCAGATGCTTAACCAACTGAGCCAACCAGGTGTCCCACATTATGAATTTTTAAAATATGTGTTTTAGTATCAAACAGGCATGACTGGAATTCCAACTCTTTCCCTAATTGCTGTATGGCTTTAAAAATATTACCTTAATGCCCCTAAACCTAGGCTTAATCATCATTAAAATACAGAGAGCAGTATTTATATAGTGGGATGGTAAATTATTACTCTTTCCCTCCTGTTTCAGTTGAAGCATCAAAAGCTAACCACAAAACATTAAGTATCAGCTCTTCCCACATTTGGAAGCAAGGTGTATGACTACCTGGTTAGAACTTACACAGAAGACTGGTCAAGACAGGTTTTGTGACCTTCAGCTCTTCATTAACCTGGAGAAGTTAATAGATGACTAATGGGAGAGGGGAAGAATTCTTTGGAGAGAAATGTTGATCTTCTGTGCATTCTTGCCTTCCCGCCCGACTCCGCCCTGAAAAGGATGGACGGACACATGCTGTTCTGTCACCTGGTACCCAGGGAAAGAGGAGTTTGAAAGAACTTACTTGCAGAGTTTGCCATGGGCCTGTGGGAATTTAGGAAGTGTAAGATCTGGCACGATAAATTATGGCTGGGTCATCATGCTCTTCCTCTCACGTTCTAGTATTTCCAGAATGAGCACATGTTTGCTCTACTGTTTAATTCCTTTAATTTTCTGCTATTGATCATATCCCTTTCAAGTTTTATTGTTTTTGATGATGGCTCCTCACTCCTCTGCTCTTTCCTTAGTGGTTCTTTTCATCTCTTTTATCTTTGTTATTGTTCTTTTCTGGATGGTCCCTAACTTGGCTGCTGCAACTTTCTTGAGGTGTGAAAACTTAGAAGAATACAATGAAATACAGATTTTCTCTTCCTTCACCACCTCTCTACCACACAAACAACAAACATACCCACAAAGTAGGTTGCTCCAGCTGGAATCCACAATTTGTGTATATTCAGAATATCTGTATAGGTGCTAAAGAACACGTCTAGCATCAGAAATAAATGAAAAGTAAATGAAGGAACAAGATTTGATGAGCAGAAAAGTAAACAAACAAACAAACAAACAGTGAGGCTAAAGAAACCAAAAGGCTTTCTGTTTCTTCACTTTTCTGACTTCACAACTAGAAACCATCTCCAACTGCTATTCCTTCTCTGTTCTACTCTGCTTTTGACACCTTTAGATATATTAGAAGCCACTAATGCAACGGTATATGTCATCTCTGTGACATAAACATGAATACACAAAAGGGTAATGAATCTTCAGCCACCAGTATAAGAGGCAACACTGAACTTCAGGGGGTGTTACGTGTCACCTGAGTTTATTACTTAAATCCAAGGGGTTGGGGACTCCCGAGAGTGACATCTTTTAGTATTAGTACACCCATCAAAATTCTTTCAATTTTTATATTTTGCTGATTTTTTTTTTAAGAGTGTGCATAAGCTGGGCAGAGGGAGAGATAGAGAGAGTCTTAAGCAGGTTCCATGCTCAGCCCAGAGCCCAACACAGGGCTCTCACTCAGAACCCCAGAATCATGACCAAAGCCGAAATCAAGAGGTAGACTCTCAACTGGCAGAGCCACCCAGGTGTCCCTTTGCTGATGTATTTTTTTACAAACTTAAGATATATTCACATCCAGAATCACTGAATAACTACTATCTTTATATTTTCACAGATTAGCTGGTAGTTACAAAAACACAATGAATTATTTTATTACATGGGCGACAGAATGATGTGACAAGGTAGTCCCCAAAATGGTAATATAAATGCTTCCATTTAAATAATTTAATCACAATAGAAATGGCTACAATTTATGTTTCTCATGCAGATGAAAAGCTATCACTGATTATTTCTGATGGTTCTCTGTCTTGTCAGTGAGCTCCCTCAAAAGCATGGAATTCTGCCTCTGCTCAACCTCTGGCACTCTCCATGTCCTTTAGCACAGGACAATTAAGTAATAATGGCATCTCTTGAAGGACAACAACATAGTTACTGGAGGTATTTGTTAAGGAAGTATTTGACAAAAGACAACTCTCAACCGTTGATATTTGTAAAATTTCATTTAAAATATGGATTAAATGTCTGATTTAGATCCTTGTCACGTGCTTTGGGATCCTTGTTAATGATTTTGTTAAATCAAAGTGTCAATGAGGAACTAATTTAGTAAGCAAGTGGATTATTTTAATCTAATGACACCAACAGCTTTGTCATAATTAGTTAGAAAGTGAATGGAATGAAGAACAAAATCCAAATAGTTTCTAAAAATCTTAGAACTAGAAATACAGACTTAGCTCCTAATACGGGAGCCCAATATCTGCTACTAATTATATGGGAAAATATTATATAGCCCTTGATTAGTACTGAATTAACTCAAAAGATGGCAATAACTGATACTATATAAAATATGTCACACAAAATTGATTTTGATTATGTGATTTTGAGGAAACAAAGATGTGCAGAAGATGGCATTTTATGAAAATAACCAAAACAATACCTCTCATCCCACACATCGTTCTGAATCGTGACCTTGTCATTCCTTAATCAAGACATGGGACCTAATTCCCTCTCCTTTAATGTGGGCTGTCTTAGTGATTTGGATGAATAATAAATTTAGATGGAAGGCATGCCCTGGTGTTTTTTCAACATTCCTTTTTAGAGTACTCTATCAGAACTTGACCTTGATATGAAAACTCTAAGTCACGTGAAAACATCGTGTGTAGGCACATCAGTCAACCGCCAAAGCTGATCTCCCAGCTGAAAGCCAGCATCAACTACCGGCCCTGTGAATGCACCATTTTATATACCCATCCCATGTGAACCTAGAACACTGTGCTCCAAAAAATATTTTACTGCAAGGATGTGACAGACCTTAGGCAAGAACCATGCAGCTGATCCTAGTCAATCCAAAGAACCACAAGTAATAATAAAGTGTTGTAAACTACTAAATTTTGGGATGGCTATTTAACAATAAGAAACAGAAACCTTTGATTAGAGAACTGATAACATATTTTTTATTTCCTCTGGTTTATTTTTTGTTTAACTCCAATTTCCCCATGATAATATGGCCTTCCTTTTAACAGCATCTAAATTATTTATTTTTAATATTCTAGTCAGGATTCATGTTTACATATTCTGGAAGACATTAATTTTTATTGATCTAATACATACTTATCTCTCAGGTAGTAATTTTTTTCTGTTTTTGCATCAGAATATTTAAAAATTCACATGAAAGGAATTTGTTTCTAGACAGTTCAGTCAAAGAGAGGAACTGAAAAACTCATTTATATTATTATTTTAAAAAGATACTTTTTTTGAAACTGCTTCTATTCTGTGAATTGTTCTTAGCCTATGTAATGATGGGACTCTTTCCTATATATCACTTAAGGAAAATATAGTAATAAGGGAGTTTAACAATATCATTTTTTGACATTTTAAATATGGATAATAACTTACCATTTTCAAAGATAACTATTCATTATAATTTGATAGGTATTTCAATGGTTTCTGCTCAGGTAATACTGAAAATTGAAAATTGATTTCTGATTTCACTTAAAAGAGGAATAATATCTCATTTTTCCTGAGTGTTGATTCATACACACATCTTTCCAGAAATATTACTCAATATATACTCTTTCCAGGGGTCTATGATAAAAGGAACAAGTTACTATTTCCTCATTATTTCCAAAACAGCTTTATTTCTTGAATGATACTTTCTTTATAAAGAGAAAAAATGAAAACGGCATTTATAGTTTTATTTGTATTTTTGTAATTCTATAACCAATAGTAAGAATTAACATTTAACTGTCTCTTGGCCATTTCAAAACTAGTTTCCAGTTTTTG
The DNA here is from genome assembly GCF_016509475.1 of Prionailurus bengalensis. NCBI lineage: Eukaryota > Metazoa > Chordata > Mammalia > Carnivora > Felidae > Prionailurus > Prionailurus bengalensis. The sequence continues at coordinate 131,517,486 of NC_057343.1, forward strand.
AAATTTGTACTAAATGTGTATATTTCAAAAACAAGATGCTACAGAAAAACACTAAGAAAAATAACTTTCCACTCAATAATGATATAACCCTATTATATTATATATGATGACTTGGGACGTGTCAACTCAGTTAAAGTGAACTAAGTGTCAGAATTCTCTTTTACTACATTTCCAGTTGGAGAGAGCTACAGAGGATATTCTCTTCCAATATAGATGGAAAATAAAAGAGAGGTAAGAACATTGTGTTACATATACATACCTTCTCTCAGTTTTTCCATCAAACACTAATGTAGGGGCTTCTGTGAAATGATTTTGAAGATTTGATTAAAGCCTCTAATCAGTTTACTTAAAAGGGACATTGTCCTGGGCAGGTTTTACTTAACCAGCTGGAGGCCTTTAAACATTTCCCAAAGGGAGAGATTCCCCCCACTGGACAAGCTTCAGATTGTGTTTGGGGTTCCAGATGACTTATAATCTTTTCTTCCTGATCGCCTGACTTAAGGACTTCAGACTTATTTAGTTTATTTAGCACCCACAATTGCATAAATTAACACCTTTTAATAAATCCTTTATATTTGTATCTGTATTATTCTATGTTTATTTTAATATTCATCTATATCTCTGTTACCTATTTCTCCTACTGAATCTGCTTGCTTGGATGAACCCTGACTGATCTAGAATTTGGTGTTGGAAGCGGTTGTAGGGAAACAGTCTTAAGAATGATTTCTCTGAATTGAATGTGGGATTTCTGGAAGCGGTGCTCTTATCTGATGTGATTTAAAGAAAAAGCAACCTTTTTATCTACTGGTAAAGAAGTCAAAGTTTACACCTATAGCAATGAGACACTGAACAAACATTTTCTATTTTAGAATATTTTTGTCAAAATAAGGAGTATAATGGTATTTGTTGGGTGCTTTGGGTGCTGGAGAAATCAGGGAAGAAAATGCTGAGCTTAGGGCTTCAAATTCCCAGCTTTAGTTCCACATTAATGACCTGAAAATTTCTCTAATTTCACTGAGACATAAATAATTTGCATGAAGATGTGGCCTAAATGCCCACAACCTTGTTGTACTTCCTTCTCTTTCTCAGACCAGACCTATGGACTCCTAGAAAGTCCATGGATTGGACCCCCTCCAATCAACTGACTAAAGAAGAAAAACTCATGTCTGTCTCACAGAAGCTTTGCATGAAATGGAGGCACTATACAAAAGCAAACATCTGTAGCAGTAAAGCGCCACTGTGGGACAACCCAAAAAGGAAGTAGAGGGAGATCCTTGTAGTGGGTAGAAATCAGGTAGTGCATGAGGTTTTCCATTGTGTTTGAGAGATGGCCAGAAGTATGAATCTATATTGATTTATGGATTTTTGCCAATGATTTGGCTTGATAGTCAGGGACTTTGAAAGAAAACTGATGACAAGGAGATATGGGGAGGGAGCAGGAAGGTACCTCTCTGTATACACACAGAATGTTGAGATATTTCTGCCCCATTTGAATGTTTACCACAGGTTGATATAGTCAGAGAAAGATCTACGTTACCAAGTGGCTAGAATGACGTGTTTTGTGGCTACCACTAAGACCCTTTCCCAACCTCTTCTCGCAGTGTCCAATAGGCTCAAGAACACAGTGGCCATGTGCAAGGGATGAGTCAGGCATGGGCTCACTGACCACGACTTGCACTCATTGAGGTCTACCTGACTGTAGCCAGTGCCAAGTGCCCCAACTCTGAGCACCAACGCTTATCTGGCACCATTTCTTGAGTTGAATACCTACCTACATGATGGCAGGTTGATTACACTGGACCACTTTCTGATGGAAGCAGCAGCACTTTGCTCTTACTGGAATAGACACTCACTCCAGATGTAGATAGGCTTTCCAGGCTGCAATGTTTCTGCCCAAACTACCAACCAGGGACTTAGACAATGCTCTGTCCACCCCCCTGTTATTTTACCTCTCTGGATGAACTGTGACTTATGCACTATATTCAACTTTCATGCCCTCTTTATAATCATGTGCAAAGCTACTATTTTCTGCATGTTTCATTTTGTGATATGTACAAGCAAAGTCTCATTTCTGAAATTATTTAAATCCACCCAGTATGTTTCTAACTCCCTTCCACCAACATTGACTAAGTCATGTGTCCATTTTTTGTAGTCCTGCAGCCTACATTGGCTCATTTAAGAACAGGACCTAAACTCTTAGGAAAGAAGGTCTCCCACGCTTCCATCTTTCAGGCAGAAAACGTCGTTTTGTCCAACTGTTTTTCTTTTTTCTTTGCTTTCTGCTTCTCTATAATATGACTCACACCTTGTTAGGGTTCAATGATGCCCCGCCCCTAATATATTGAAGTTCTAGGCCTCAGTTCCTCCTCAAGTGACCTCTTTAGGAAATCTAATCAATTCAGAGATAATGAGTTAAGTAAGATGAGCTCATACTTTTGTAGGATGGGCCCTTAATTGGATATGATTAGTATTCTTATAAAACGGGGGAAATGTGGACACGGGCATGCACACGGAGAGAATATCATATAAGAATGAAAGCAGAGATCAGGGAGATACTTCTACAAGCAAAAAATGACAAAATTTGTCAAGCAAACCACAGGAAGGTAGGTGAGATGCATGAAACAATTCTCTCTCACAACCTTCAAGAGGTAGCAACTCTGCCACTATCTTGCTCTCCCACCCTACCCTCCCTAATTCGAGATAGTACAATTCTATTGTGTAAGCCACCTAGTTTTATTGTTAAGGCAACACTAGAAAACGAATTCAGGCTTGAATAAGGGAGAGGACGTGACCTCAAATTTATGGGTTCTACACAACAAATTCACCAGAGAACCTACGGAGGGATGGTGTGTTATCCAATACCTGGCATTCACAGCTAGCAGAACACAACACAGAGATATGTATCTCTATGTATCTACTCTTCCCATGAACACAGGTCAGACCTGAAAAAAAGAGATGTCCACGGATTATGAGTGTATCTTGGGAAGAAAGGTAACTGCATCCAAATACCATGCAAGTTTGTGAGCTGGGGATAGGCACTACTTCAGTGGGCAAAAAGCAAAGAGAAGCGGAATCACTTTAGATTAAAAAAAGAGAAGGAATTGAAAGCCTATCAAATCCTCTTTCTCCATGTAAGTGTAACAGATTTTAAAAAGCTATGTTTATATTTAGTTATTCTTTTACTATTTATTTTTTTTTACCATTTATTATTTATTTATTTTTTGCTACTTATTTACCACTTTCTATCGCTATGTATTTATTTTCCTTCTTGTACTATCTGTAGTTCCAGAAATACTCACCAAGAAAAAGGATTAGAACAATTAAAATACAAAATGGGGTAACAATGTGGATACTCACTGAGCCTAAAACAGCAAAGAATAGCAAGTCACAGTGTTTAAAAGTTGGCAAATATCATAAACACCGCAAGATAGCACAATATAAATGTTTTATTATGAAGCGCCTCACATACTTCTATAATACTTTCATTCTTCCACTTTTGGCTGTTTATTTTTCAATCAGCTCTTCATCTGACAGCAATTTTTAAATTTTTTTTTCAACGTTTATTTATTTTTGGGACAGAGAGAGACAGAGCATGAACGGGGGAGGGGCAGAGAGAGAGGGAGGCACAGAATCGCAAACAGGCTCCAGGCTCTGAGCCATCAGCCCAGAGCCCGACGCGGGGCTCGAACTCACGGACCGCGAGATCGTGACCTGGCTGAAGTCGGACGCTTAACCGACTGCGCCACCCAGGCGCCCCTGACAGCAATTTTTAAACACCATGGAAAAAAATTTAAGTTACTTAAAACTTTTTCTGGTGGCATTAAACATTTTTTTTTTAATCACTGAAATTTAGAGTGGTTTCTCTCAGTTTTACAACGTATAATTGGAAATGTCATTTGGTGCTAAGATTGTTGTAAAATTTGAAGAAATCTCTATCACTTTCTTTTAGAGACAAGACATAAGGTCTTGGGACACTTCACATTTTCTTGTTCAGTAACCGTCTTTACTGTCCATGCCCTCTCCAGAGAGTCCTATTATGAGTCCTGCGTCATGAAAAACCAAATTGTTTTCCTTCAATAAAATCATTTCTCCTCCTGACAAGCCATTGGGAAAATGTTCAGAACTAAGAGAAGTCAGATAATTCATTACAACGAAGCTGCTGCAAACCATTTTTGCATCCACTTGTCTGTAAAAATTGTGGGGTTCTAAATTATTTCTTATATGTCTCTTCATTTTGTGTGTGTGTCCTGTTTTCGAGGGTTCTGATTTTTTTAAATCTTTATTCCTTCTGTTGTCATTTTTATTATCCATACTTCCTTAGAAATTTTAACTCTTTTTCTTATCCTCATGATTTCAACCATCAGATTTTTGGTTTTGTTTCCTTTTTTGGTTTCTACTTTAATATATGAATTTTATTCAATACATAAAGTCTGTTATGACTAAAAATTCTGGAAGAGCATATAAATTTTTGGGGAGAATTTTAATGTCAAGTCGGTTACAGTGAAAGCTATTTTTTTAATAAACAAACATTTTTTATGTTTATTTTTGAGAGGGAAGAGAGGGAAGAGACAGAGGGAGACAGAGGGTCCCACATGGGCTCTGCACTGACAACAGTGAGCCCAGTGTGAGGCTCAAACTCATGAACTGTGAGATTATGACCCGAGTCGAAATCAGACACTTATTTGACTGAGGCATCTAGGTGCCCCTATAGTGACAGCTATTTTTCCCCAGAATCTCCTTCTCTGTCTGGTTCAGGATTTGACAACGCCACAAGGGAAGGTAGGCAAAATTTGAGAGGCATAAATGAACTATTAGTCATTATTATCTGAGGTCATCATTGTTCAGAGCCTGTGAAAGACAGATATAGAGGTATAGGCAGGTTCTACTTTGTCATCACTCTTCCAGATGTGAAGCCCAGCTCTCTTTACATATGGTCCTGTTGAGCAACCTCAAAACCACCACCTGATACTTAACTGTGAACTTAGAACAGTGGTGGTCACAAAGAACTAAAAATCTTTCCATCAGCCTTAAGAATCTCACTATAGGAACTCTGTGTGCCTCATTTTCAGATTTCTTCACTTGTGCCAAGACTGGTGGGTAACATTTTTCTGATCTTTTAATTTTCATATTTGGACTTTTATTTCACCTGTATCTGAAATAGTTAAGCAAGTTGTAATACCTGTCATAAATTCTATAGTCCTCAATATGCATAGTGGTTCTTCTTCCCTGATTAAATCACTACTGACATACGAAATTAACCAGAAATTATCCCACAAGAGTAGGTCAGGTGTATTTCAAAATTACTGCTCCAGGGGTGCCTCGGTGGGTTATTTGGGTGAACATTTGACTCTTGATTTTGGTTCAGGTCATGATCTCACAGGTTCATGGGATCGAGCCCCATGTTGCTTTTGTAATCAGATCCCTTTTATCCTACATACCTTGATTTATTGATAAATATGTGTAAAAGTGTTGCCCCTGACACACCTTTGACAGAGCAAAGCGTCCTGGGTTAATGCCGTGCTATTTTATCAGGATGCTATTTTCAGATGCTATTTTATCAGGAAATTTCATAATTCTTCAGAATGAAATGCACCAAATGTGCTAAGATGAAATCCACATGTAGGGATGCATAAAGCATGCTGCTCTACATATAGGAAGATGCACTAGACACTTTTGTAGTGTTGTTACTGGTTTGTATTCTATAAGTAGCAAAATACTAACAGATTCTATTTCACAGGATTCTCAATAATAAAGAGGGGAAAAGTCTGGTATGTTTCTATATATGTAATTGGAGTGTATGCATTTTTGATAAGAGAGAATGACTCTGTTAGCTAGCTCAATGGAATCTGATTCTTCTTTTTATAGTTTGATATAGCTATTCACTGGAAGAATTTTATACAGAATTTCTGGCTTCATACATTTCGAACATTATTTCCCTTTCTTTGCCCATATATTTTTGGGACATGTGCAATAGAATGCTTTTGTGTCCCTATGCTGCCTCTGGTCCTGCACCTTTTAGCCATGAAGCTGCGTGAATCAGCATACCAGGCATTAGGAATATTGTTCGAAGCTGTTCCAATACTGGCAAGATAACTGATTGCTTGGGTAGGTAAGGAAGTGACTGTCAACCACTAGATATATGCTGTAAAGCCAAAGGTAAACTATTCTCAACTCAACAACTATCTGCAAATGCTCTTAATCCTTAATAATGACCTTCAGTTATATTGTATATTTATAGTATATCTTACTGTGTATAGTTGATTTTATGATTTCATATGTTTAGTACTTCATTGCATTGATTCTTTTTTGTTTTGTTTTAGGCCTCCTGTACCTGCAGTAAGGGAAAATCAAGTTTTATTATTATTCCTATGCTAATACAATAAAATTTTCCCAGCCCACTCTTTACCAAGGGTGCCATTCTTTAAGAATCCAGACTTCATGTAGTTTTCTGTTCTTGCTTCTCACATCCTATGTACGCCTGGCCTCCTCTCCCATTCCCGGGTCTTGCTAAGACTCTGGTTACCAGGACCAACCACCATAACACCTGTCACTACCACTGTGGCAGCCGATTAAGTGTCATTTTTAAACTGGCAGCTATGATTACTGGTTCTTTCTAGTTTCTGACACCTGGGCATTTTTCTTTCTTTTCAGTGAGTCCAGTAATATATTGAAAAGTATTTACAATCATTATTTTTTCCAGCCAACATTTTTATGAGGTTGTACTAAAGCATTTCAGGGTACCCAGGCTGCTGTACTTTTAGAACCAAGAGCCCATGAACCTCAGTTTAAACATGTCCACATGAACACTAATTTTGTGGATATACATAGTGCTCTGCGAGATGTTACACCAGAATGACATCTGGGAAATTAATGCTCTCCAGAGTACTGTGTACAAAATAGATATTCAACAAATGCAAACTGAAACATGTTTGTTGAAGATAATTAAGAGCAGTAAATTCAATGTGAGGGCCCAGGGTTAAGTACACTTTGGTGCATTTGGGTGAGTTCAAGAGAGTACTTGAATATATACCAGGAAAACATGCCCTGGGAATTACACATACAAAAGGTGAAGAAAATAATGATCTAGAACTGATGCCCCAAATTAGCCAAGTGGATGTTCACACTATAAGTCATTTCTTTCTGGCAGCAAAGAACTACTACCAAGTTTCATATCGAACAGGAACAATGACTCCAACAACTCCATGTGTTACCGACTTTGGAAGAAAGGGACTTGTGCTCCAAGATTTCACAACAGAAAATGTCAGCTGCATAAACACTGTCACTTAGAATTTTACTGTAAGACCCAAGCATCTCTAAAAGTGTCCTCCTCCTTTTGCAAAACAAAGATAACTTGGTTTTAATCTCACAAGGCTTTTTTGTAAATAGACAAACGAAAATGATCAAATTCAGGCAATGCAGTACAAATGACTGTTGATTAGGATTTTTAAAATTGTTGTTTTGGGGGCTGAGATGGGAATATATACGTTCTTTTGAGACAGTACATCACAAGACTGAAACAGATTCTAATGTATTTGCTTTTGAGATAATCTTATTCTTTGTCCACTTTTGTTTTACAAAATGTTACTGAATGTTTTACTTTAATTTCTTTATCCATTAAGTAAAAGTATAAATTTTTATCACCCAAGATAAAGAATAAACACAAAAAAATCATCAAAATAATTTTAACAGATTCTTTTTTGTTTTCTCAAAAAGGCTCCACATCCAACATGAAGCTTGGACTCATGACCCTGAGATAGAGAATCACATTTTGTACCAATGGAGCCAGTCAGGTGCTCCCAAAACAATTTTTAAAAATATCAACATGTCATGTATTACTGATGTACAACATTCAAGTCTCTCAAAATTGACAGTTGAGGGTTTTTTTTATTAAAATGCAAATGGATTTAGGAATCAAAAAATGAGAAGACCACTCTAAAATGGGAAAAAGATATAAATAGGTATCACACACACACACACACACACACACACACACACACAGATACATGAAAAACCAGAAAATATATGTAGACATACTGAATATTTTTAGGATCACGATAATTCAAATTTAAAGCTCAGTGAGACACTATTTCTTACTCAGTAGAATGATTAAAATAAAATTCAATAACACCAAATATTAGAGTAACAGCTACAACAATGACACATTCTTGGTGGCAATGTAAAATGGTACAATCACTTTACAGAAATGTTTGTAGTTTCTTATGAGGTTAAACAGAAATCACCCAGAAATTCCAAACTTATGTAATAATCCAAAATAATGAAAACATACCTACACAGAGTTTCATAAAAATATTCCAACAGGTTTATGCATAATAAACTAAAAAAATGGTAACAGTCCAAATGTCCATCAATAAGTGAACAGAAAGAAATTTTGTTATTTTCATACAAGGGCATGTTATCCAGAACAAAATATGGAATGCGGATACATTCAAGACTACAGCTGAATCTTACAAGAAATATTGAAGTGAGCAACAGAAGCTGGATTTAAGAGAATACTTTGAAATACCATTTATATAAAGTTCTGTAACAGTTAAGATTGACCTGTGCTGTTGGAATATATAAAGGGGCTGTTTCTGGAAGGAGGATTGCGTGGAAAGTTCTAGGAGAAATTGTTCTGGGATGGCGGAAACGTCCTGTATCTTTGGGTGATGTTTCCATGGGTGTATGTGACTGTGAAAAATGAACACTCTACAGTAAAAAAAAAAGTGACTTTTACTGTATGTAAATTACACTATCATATAAAAAAAATAAATGGGCTACTTTCAGCAATTCAGAGTTCTTCACCACTGGAAGTCTTCAAGAGAAAACCAAGAGACATACACTAAACAAGTGGGCTACCTGCATTGCTTTGTAACTTTCAAGTACATTGGCATTATTTAGATGGCTGGTTAAATACAGGGTCAAACCATGCCACCCCCAGAGATGCACTGAATAGGAATAGGGTAAGACCCAGGTATCATCCCTCTTACTGGCAAATACCTCAGGAAATTCTGAAAAAGACAGATGGATCACCGACTCCCAGGCCCCGGAAGGGATAGTTGGGAATAACTTCCATTCACAATTTTTAATATCCCTAATTCTCACTTTTAAGAGGAAAATAATAATGAGAGGTGTGGATTGATGTATTCTATAGAAGGGCTCATGTCAGTGTATTTGTGTGAAAATATATTGAACGAGGGTATCTTGTTATTTTCAATCCAGGAATTTAAAACTTCTTGTCTTCTCCATGCATATTTATATCATATATTTGTCACAGTAATATAATCTTAACTCTCTTAAAAAATGAAGGAGCTGGGGCGCCTGGGTGGCGCAGTCGGTTAAGCGTCCGACTTCAGCCAGGTCACGATCTCGCGGTCCGTGAGTTCGAGCCCCGCGTCAGGCTCTGGGCTGATGGCTCGGAGCCTGGAGCCTGTTTCCGATTCTGTGTCTCCCTCTCTCTCTGCCCCTCCCTCGTTCATGCTCTGTCTCTCTCTGTCCCAAAAATAAATAAACATTGAAAAAAAAAATTAAAAAAAAAAAAATGAAGGAGCAATGTCAGTTTTTTTAGGGAAAAAAAAGTGAGCAATCCTGTAGTTTCTCTGAAGGTACGCATTCTTAAGTTCATTTACAAATGAGCGGCTTCTACTAGACACACATCCATTTTTATATTCGTCAGGCTCTGTATTATTATTTCATGTTAGTTACTCAAATTTTGGTAGTATTCCCACATAAGCACAAAGGCAAAAGAAATGATTGAGGTTAAAAATGATTTTTAGGGGTATTACCCTTGCTCCTTGTGGACCTTACTACTAACTGTTTTGTATACATAATTCCAGAAATACAGAGGAAAGGGAGGTTAACTGCCAGGCTGGGAACTTGAGCTGAGTCTTGAAGAAGTGTTAAATGATGTCATCTGGATAAAGGGGAAAGACATTCCCAGTATGGAAAGAACATGCAAAAAGGTGTAAGGGAAGGAAGGCATCAATACTGCAATTACAGATTTGGTGTGTTGGAAGAAGGTATGTTTTGGGGAGTGAAGATGAAGGAACACTAAAGGCTTTTCAGCAGTAAAACAGTATGATGAAATTTTGATGTGTAATAAATCCCACTCTTGTGGCACTGTGAAGAACAGATGAGAAGGAACGTGGCAGAAATGAGACATGAGGCAGAGAGAGTTTATAGTTCAAGTGACAAATGATAAGGAGCTAAGTAAAAGCATTCTCCTGGAGGTTGCACAGGAGGAAAAAAATTGCAAAGATTCTGAAGAGATTGAATATGAATAGTGAAGGATATGAAGGAATCCAAAATCATGCCTGCAGACAGAATGAACAGCAAGGTTCTGAAAGGAAACACAACAGCTGGTTTGGTGGGCACAGATGGGGCAGAAAACAAAGAGGACTGGTTTTAAACATACTGCATTTGAGACCGTGTTACCATAGCCATTCAAGTCCAGAGAGCTGTAAGAAACTGAGAGAGGACTTTAGGAGGGAAGTCCCTACGATCAATATGATATTGTTTCTGGGAAAGGTTTTCTAATATCCAAAGAATAACAAGTAAGCTGTGGTTTAATATAAGGAGAGGAGCACCCTTGCCCAGGAAAGGAGGCTGAATTATTTTGCTATGTTTATGGTAATTACATTCCCTCTTAGTTGAATACTCACATTTAGAAAGCTAATAGGATTTCTACAAAGGTGAGACCTCAGCAAATGAAAATGCAGTTTGTGTTACTACATTAATCCCGATAAATCACAACCAACAGACTGAGAGAAAACAAAAATGAAAATAAAGAAGCTGAAGAACTTAAAGGTCACTTTTTTCAAAGGCCAGATAAAAGCAATCAAGTTCAAGATTGTGCAATAGTAGCGATTAAATGAAAAAAAAAAAAAAAAAAACGAAAAGAAAACTCAGCAAGCAAGGTCTCAATATAAAGGATAGTCACCAGCTGTGATTCTCCCCCACACAAAATATATTCTTTGGTGACACAGACTTGTGAAATAAAAATCAATGAAATAAGAATTCATGTATTTCTGCTATATGAAGTTTATCACTTGTATCTTGAAAATAGTATGTACATTCCCCCCAAAAATCTTCTTTAAATAATCTCCACTGACTTTTCCTTCTATCCCATGCATTTCTTAATAAATATTCTTTTTTATCCCTATGAGAAAAAGCAGTGTTTCAAGGATATTAAAATTAAACACTTCTCCTGTTTGATTCTTGGGAGAATCATATTTGAACCAAAGTTCTTTAGGGTACTGAGTTTAACAATTCATTTTCATGACCAAAGTGGTAAGACTGAAAAAAAAATTGGTGTGATAGGAATTTAATTTTGAATGAAATGCAGAGAAATACTGTCTTTTTAAAGCTTAGTATAAGCAAACTTCACAGTATACTATTTGGCTTAGTTTTTATCTTTCCCAGATCTGTTATTTCCAAAGAAACACTTGATGACAGAGCAATAGTTAAACCTTTTGCAAAATGTTCAGTCTATTATAAACACGAAGAAAAAATAATAGGCGGAAGTTACTGAAAATTCACAGATCCTTGGCTTTGTGGCTTCAGTTTCAGAATGATCCATTAACTGCAATTTCACTATTAATGTTTTTGGAACGTCATGATTTAAAAAAAAACAAATAAGTATCACTTTTTTTTCCAAGTAAAAGATGGTAATGTTTAAACCTCAGTATTTGGTAATGAGTTATTGTCTTCAGTTTAAGAGCACTTCGGTTAAAGAAATTGTTTTCTTTCCAATGATGATAATAAAATGTCATCTATTAAAGGAACCATGCTTTGCAAGTCACTGAAGGAGGAAAAAAATTGGATGAATGATAAGCCTTGGAGTTCAGAAGTTTGGAAAAACAAAACAAAACAAGAAACTGCTGACAAACTTAACCACAGTGGTTCCAGTAATGCTGATAGAATATGTCATTAACACCTACTATAACTGCACAGTCAGGGACCTTACTAAATAATATAGGGCGATGCAATCCTTAAGATTTGCAGTCATTTCAGAATTGCATCTGAAAATAAGCTTTAGAATTTTAAAATAGGGCAAAAGGAGATATTGACAGTAAACCATTTTGTGAGAACTATTAATGCTATATCATTAAAAAACAGTAAAAACAATTTTGGGCCCCAGTCTCCTTTGATGTGCAGGTGTATTTGGTAACAGCATTATGTGATTGATTTTTACGTGTGTGAACAAGGATTCAGTGTTGCTCACATAGGAAATAATGGAACTTGAGCCTGCCTGCTAATTTTGGCTCTCTGAAAGCAGAAGATGGATACTAAGGATAGCAATGTGAAGAAATATTCTGCAGAAACCCAAGTAAGGAGAGGAAAATCACTCCTTGTCTTAGCTAATCTATTTCCTAGCTTGCTAAATAACTAAGAATGTCTTGAGCCACCATTTTCTCTGGTGCTACAACACCACAATTTTCACTTCACCAAGGTGTAGGCAATTTGCTAGTAAGTGGGGATTATAATGGCCATAGGCACTCTCAAGTTTTCCATGATCTTAAATTGGTGGAATATTCCTTTGGGGATAAAACACAGCCTATAGTTTTCAGCTTTCTGAACTTAAAGAGTTGACAGTTCTGTTTTAGTCAGAGTAATGCTCACGAGCTATTCTAAAATACAAGCCCAACTCTTAGTGGCTCAGTACAATATAGGTTTATTTTTCACTCACACCGTAACCCAATGAACATTAGTGGCTCTCCTTGGTATATCCAAAGTGTAGCTGTTCTGTCATCCTGGGGAACTCTGATTCCAACCACAATAATGGAAGGAAGGGATGGAGGGGGAGAGGGAGAGAGAAAAAGAGAGAGAGAGAGAAGAGAAAACACCTACATGCATGGTAGAACATGGGGTTTCGCAGGGCTGAAAGTGGCATATACAATTGTTCAGCATAATATCCATCGACTAGACTATCCAGAGCAGTCACATGGCCCTGGTCTAAATACAAGGGAGGCCAGTAAATACAGCCTTCTTGTGTTTCAAGAAAAATGAAAATGGCTTGCAAAACATATAGCATGGTTTCTACCACTTTTTTAAAAAGTAAAACTCAATATAAATCCTTTTAGCCTAAGTGTTTTTAATGCTATAGGAGACATCTGAAGAATTTATACAGTTGGATATCAATGTAAATATTAAGTATGTGCTGAGAGTCTAAATTATCATCGCATAGACATCACTCTTCCAAATGAACCTAGCCAAAGCAAGGCAGAAATAAGTGCCACCAACCTGGTGATAGATGGAAAAGGTGGTAAGGTGTATCTGCAAAGAAGTGACATGAATATAGGTATTGTGAACTCTAAAAATTTATCTTCATATTTTCTTTCTCTAGTACGTCATTTATCTTTGATTGTTAGACTGATGAAAACAGTTTCTTGGGGGGAAGAAACTGGCAGGTTGACAGCTTATCATGTTTAGTATGTAGTGAACATGACCATTCTCCCTCATCATTTCCTTCGCTCTTTCATTTTCTGTTGTTCTTATTTTTATTTTTGTCCCCAAATGACTACTGTTTTATCTTTTATAACTATTTTGTCTGATGCAATATGAACCCCCCAAAATGGTCCCATTAAATTTATTCACATAATCTGAGCTTATTTTATTTGATATTCTTTTCTAGCCCTTGGGCAACATATTGAATGGTGCTGACTGAAACCAACTCTTCAAAATCCCTTTACCATTGTATCAATGGGCATGAATAATTCACTAGTGATTTGGGAGAATGAATCCCCTTTGCCCCTTAAACTGGGTAAAATAAAAGGTCAGCAATCATTTGATACTACAAAAAAAAACAGGTAACACAATGTTTGAAGATCATGATTTTTTTTTCTCAAAGACTCAAATCACTAGCATCAGAAATTAAATCTTTTTCATATGAACTTGAATATTCCTGATAGCAGATGACGACCAAGACATGGGCCTCAAGTCAGAGACATCTCCATGCATTCTGAACAACAATCTCCCTCAGATTATGAAATAAAAGGGAATTAGAATCTTCAACATATCAACCAAAGTTTGTCAAACCTATCACCTGCTATTTAAACCTAAATTAAAAATCATAATGCTTGGGAAAGTAGTAAAACATTGAGGCACCAGAGATAGAATGCTGTTATCTGGTCCAGCATGTAAAGATCTTAGACGTTGTTACTTCAGTACTCCCAACAAGAAAAATAAGCTGAACAAACTGAAAACCAACAACTTGTCTTAGATCCATCGGAGAAATGAGGTCACAGGCACATCACTACCCCCAGAATTAGACAAACATGCAGATGGAGAGAGAGAATAAGTCACTGGAGTGGAACACTAGGAGCAGAAACCACCACAGGAGCCAATACCAGGGTAGGGAAACCTAAACTATAATTAAGTACTGGAGGCTTCGTGTGGACAAGCTTGAGAACTGAACTCCAGGGGGTAGTCCCCAGCCTTAGGGAAACCCCCACACTTTTGTGATTTTACCTCTAGGAGACCCACCATTTTCTCACATTGAACATCAGGGGAAAATCTTTTGTAATTTTGGCAGGCAGAGGAAAAAAGAAGCCATTTGCCATACTCCTGGAGCATTCTGACCTTCTTATCGAAGCCTGCTCTCAAAAAACACATTTTATTAGAGCCTAAGATACCGGGGTTTTACTGGCACCTAACTCACCCAGGGGAAGGGAAATGGCCAACAGTAGCCCCTTTCTAGTTTTGCATGTGGAGGGAAAGATGTAACTGTAGCCAATTCTAGTCTTCCTGTCTCATCTGTGGAAGTAGGGAGATGTCAGGAAGCATTTGGGAAAAGTCAAAGCTCTGGGTCACTGACTCACTTAAAAACTGATACCTTATCGTCAGATGATAGAATGTCTTAGTTTAGCTACTATAACAAAAATACCGCAGACTGAACAGCTTATAAACAACCGAAATTTATTTCTCATAGTTGTAGAGACTAGGAAGTCCAAGATAAAGGTGTTGGCAGATTGGCTGTCTAATGAAGGTCCACTTCCTGGTTCACAGATGGCTGTCTTTTGTATTCTCACATGGGTGAAGGAGTGAGAGAACTCTGTGGAATCCCTGTTATAAGAGCGCTAATATTCACAACGACTCCACCCTCAAGATCTAATCGCTTCCCAAAGACCTCACCTCCTACTAACATCATGTTGAGGATTATAATTTCAACATATAAATTTGGGGGGACACAAACATTCAGTTCATAATGGGACTATAGAACACTTTCTCTTTTTTCTCCAATATTACCACATCAGTAGGGCTCCTGTATAATAATAATGGGATGCTATTGAAAGAACCATTCATCTCAGACCTTATTTGAGAAGAAGTCTCTAAGGAAACTCAAAGGCAGCAGGGGAGACACACAGACTCATACTTTCTAGTTTTGCTACTTTCCACATCAAAACTAGACTCATACGTGGAAGAAATGTTAGATTATTTTTCTACAAAAAGCCCTAGTCAAATAAAAAGACAAAGATAGATGAAAAGTCAGGTGACAGAGAAAGATACAGCATGACAATAATAATAAAAAAAAGCTGGAGTAGGTATATTAATTTGATACAAAGCAGATGGCAGAGCCAGGAAATTATCAGGGATAAAGAGGGGCACTACTTCAAGATTAAAAAGGACAATCCTCCAATAAGTCATAATAATCATTAATGTGTATGTACCTAACAACAAATTATCAAAATATGTACGCAAAAACTGATAAAGCTTCAGGGAGAAATAGATTAATCTACTATCATAGTTGGAAACTTCAATATTCCTTTATCGGTAACTAATGTGACAAGCTGGTGTCATATCTAGAAACTGTAACCAACTCTTCCTGAAATGAAGGGAATTTTAAATCAAAACACTAAATAACAAGGTGTAACAGCAAAGTATTTTAATTGTGCTATAATCAGGTACTAATGGAAACTAAAAAGATAATGATGTCATGACATATTAAATTTTTCTCCCAACAAATATTTTTTGTTTGCTTCATTTTTATAATCTAGGCTTCTACCTTGGCTTAGAAATTAGAAAATACTTTAAGAGAAAGAAATGTGCAAAGAAATGTGTAGTTTACATTTTTATGATGTTTTAAAATGTCCTTTCCCAACCATTTCTCCAGGTTCTGGAGGAGAAAGAAACTGGTATATGAGACATACAACACTTAATAAATACATCCTCTAGAAGTGATTCCAAATATTTTTCTGAAATTACTGTATCATAGTTAACCTATAATTCAAAATATTTTAACCAATTTTCACATATTAATGTGAGTCTTGTCTACTTTATTGACATTATTGCTCTTTAGGAAATGCAATAAAAAATACTAAGCTCTTGTAAATCCAATACAGAAAAAGACAAGAAGCATGAGAAAAAGAAATGGCAATGTAATGTGAATCTACCTGAAGCGAAAGACTTTTAAGAGATAATAGAAAAATGTTCTGCAATGAAAAAGGATTTTTTTTAATTCCACTGAAAAGTCAGACTGAGAGAAATATAGAGACAACTTAGTTTTGAATCCTCCTTAATGCTTGTGGAAATAATACAGAGTGATAGGAGAATGAAAAAATATAGTGTATTTTGAACCAAACTAGGAGAGAAAACCTTCCAACTCTTAATGATGTGTAAAGACTACGAAAGCCACACAAACAGCCAGTTCACAAACTTTCTTGACCTCCATCATAGTGCTGAAGACTTAAGAGGATTCAGCTAGCCCAAAATAGGGGACAAGAGACTGCAGCTTGTGATAAGACATGATTACTGACTTACTGGGTAAAGAAAGAGCCAGGCCAGTAAGAAGTGTTTGGCTAGGTGATTGGAAAATTAGTGGAAATTGAGTATTCTCTGGTGAGAGATAGTGAGTTCCTTGGGAAAGAAAACTAGGTCAAGTTCATATCCTGTTATAGGCTTTTTCTCTACCAACCTCATCTAGAATTCACAGAAAATTTGGTAGAGTACTAGAGAAGTCTCTCTTATGGTACAGAGCTGATGTACGGGAAGAGAAATCATATATTTTTTTTCTGGTCACAGTGGAATGAAAATAAAATCAATATCAGCTAGAGATATGAGAAATTGCTGAACATTTCAAAATTAAGCAACACATTTTTTAAAAACCCATTGGCTTAAAGGAAATTAAAACATTTTCAAATGAATAAGAAGCATTATAAAGCATATCAAAATGGGTGAGATATAGCAAAATATAGGCCTTAGCAGGAAATATATAGCATTAAATGTTGATGTTACAAAATATAAAAACTTCTCAAATGAATAATCTAAATTTCCATCCCAATAAAAACAGTAAACATCCTGTAAAAGCAGTAAGACAATAAAGTCAAGGCAAAAACTTGATCTTTGAAAAAATCTATTCAAATGATAAACATTTAGATGAATGAAGAAAAAAATATATATATATACACATACACACACACACATTCCTGGTACAGTAATTCAAGTAACCTGACATTGGGGAAACACAAATGGAATTGAACAGAAAGTTCATGAAGACTCATACAAACATGTCCAACTTATTTTTGGCAAAGAAGTACAAGCATACACATGCAAAAAATAAACCTTAACACACATCCTGCAACTAACATAAAATTTAACTCAAAATTGATCAGTGACCCACATAAAATGCAAAAGTATAAAATTTCTTGAAAAAAAAAAGTATGAGAAAATAGGCATGACTTTGGGTTCGGCGATGAGATGTTACATAAAATGTCAAGGGCAAAATTTGTGAAAGAAAAAAGTAATTTGAATTTTATTAAATTCAAAAACGTTGCTTTGCAAATGACCCTATTAAGAGAAAGAAAAGAGAAATGCCAGGATGGGAGAAACTATTTGCAAATCACATATCTGATCAATAACATATACCCGGAAAATGCAAACTCTCAAACCTAGGAGTATGAAAATAAATACTCTAATTATAAGTGGCCAAAAAATCAGAACAGATCTCTCTCCAGAGAAGATACACAAATGGTAGAAAAGCACATGACAACACACTCAACATAATTCCTAATTAGGGGAAAGCAAATGAAAACAACAAGCTATCATTATAAGGACTGAAATGAAAAACTGGCGATATCAAGCACAGGTGAGGATGTGGAACAATAAAAGAAGTATTCACTGGTATTGTGAATATAAAAAGATAGAGGCGCTTCACAGACAGATTGGCAGTTTCCTATAAAGTTAAAACCTAGACTTACCATCTGACCCAGCAAACACAATCCTAGATATCGACTCAACTGCTGAAAATTTACGTCCGCTCAAAAACATACATGCACAAGTGTATAGCAACTTTTTTCATAATTACCAAAAACTGAAAGCAATCCACATGACCTTCAACAGGTGAATGGATAAACTGTGGTACATTCATACCATTGTGCTCCAAATGAAGGAGGTATGAATCCACACAACACCATGGGTGAATTTTAAGTGCTTATTTCTAAGTGAAAAAAAAAAATCTGAGAAGGCTACAGTATGCAGTATGATAGTATGGGAAATTAGTTGAAAATTAGTACCTTTCATTTTATTACAAAATTTGATTTTTAAAATTTGATATTTAAAATTTTGATATTGAAATCAAATTGATATTTTTGATGGTTTTAAAAGACATTTTTGCAATAATTGTTTTTAATTTTAATTTTCATCTTTTTATTTTTACAGAGAGAGCGAGCGAGAGAGAGAGAGCATGCATGAGCGGAGAAGAGGGGAACAGGGAGAGAGAATCCCAAGCAGGCTCCATGCTCATCATAGGGCCCAAAACAGGACTCTGTCCTGCTACACTGGAATCGTGACCTGAGCCGAAATCAAAAGTTGGACGCTCAACCAACTGACCCTCCCAGGTGGCCCTGCAGTAATGTTTTTTTAGACTCCCAAACGAAGCGTCAGAGTTGAGGGAATTGCTTGATTTCACTGTGTGCTTTTATTTTGGACCTTTAGAAATAAAGATTGATTCCTGTATTTTTATAAAAGCACTTTGGGTTATGGAAATTTTCTTGATGCAACGCAGGTTAAACTGTGGAAGTTTCTATGACTTTGAAAACATGCAGAGTGAAGAGATAGTGATCTATTTCTCCATTTTTTTAAATATTGACTTTTTCCTCTTTGGACTGATGCAATAATTATGATTTGGCTGGAATAAAGTAATCAGTTTGTGCACTGGCCTTTAAAGACTTATACATCAGCATGGACATTATTTAACTGGAATTCATAAAACGTTGGGAGGGTCTTACAACTTACAACAAAACACAGCATCATACCGTGAGGCTACAACTTTTCCTCTTTATTTTGACTTGCAAAAATAGAGATGGCAGAAATAATCCTAGACATTATAAATTTGCCATTCTTTCTTTTAAAATTTTTTGTAGTGTTTTTTAATTTTTATTTATTTTTAATTTTTTAATGTTTGTTTATTTATTTTTAAATTTTATTTTTTATTTTTTAAAATTTACATCCAAATTAGCATATAGTGCAACAATGATTTCAGGAGTAGATTCCTTAGTGCCCCTCACCCATTTAGCCCATCCCAAATGTTTATTTTTGAGAGAGAGAGAGACAATGCATGAACGGGGAAGGGGCAGAGAGAGAGGGAGACAAGAATCTGAAGCAGGCTCCAGGCTCCAACGTGTCAGCACAGAGCTTGAGGTGGGGCTCGAACTCATGAACTGTGAGATCATGACCTGAGCCGAAGTCTGTGGCTTAGCTGACTGAGCCACCCAGGACCCCGTGTTTATTTATTTTTGAGAGAGATAGAAAGAGTGCAAGTGAGGTAGGGGCAGAGGGAGAGAAGCAGGCTCCAGGCTCTGAGCAGTCAGCACAGAGCTCAATGTGGGGATCGAACTCAAACTGTAAGATCATGATCTGAGCCAAATTCAAACACTGAACCTATTGAGCCACCCAAGGGCCCCCTGATTCTTCCTTTATGAAAACAAACCTAGCTCTTCCACAGACCTCTCTCCTCAGGAGAGAGTTTGCTACAGTCAAGTAATGGCCATTAATCCCCACCCACCACGGCTTTGCCCATTTCTTCCCTACATATGATTTCACATACTTCTGTGCTTAAATTTATTATATTCATGTACTCAAATTACTTATCGAGAATCTATTTGTGAGCACTGGGCAAGACATTAGAAATAAAACATTTAACTCAACAAACATGGTTCTTCCTAAGTGTGGTAAATTTATGTCCTTCAAAAAGATATGTTAAGCATAGATAGAGGATCAAAAGACGAATCAATCAACAGACTACAGTATATAATACAATGGAACGTTATTTAGCTAAAAAAACCCAGTAAATTCAGACACATGCTACAACATGGATGAGACCTAAAGGCATTACGCTAAGTGAAATGCGCCAGTCGCAAGAGGGCAAATACCGTATGATTCCTCCTCTATGAGCAACCTAGATTAGTCACATTTATAGACAAAAAGTTGAATGGTTGTTGTCAGGGGCCGGGGAAAGAAAAGTTATTGTTTAGTGGGTACAGAGTTCAGTTATCCAAGATTAAAAAAAAAAAAGTTCTCAAGATGGATGGTGGCATGGCGTAGCACAGCTATGTGAATGTACCCAATGTCACTGCACTACACATTTATAAATGGTTCCAATGATCGATTACTGCCACCGCACATCTCTGACAATTTTTTTTTTCTTTTCTCTGCTTTTCCTCTCTTTTGCCACTTCTACTTGCAGGCCTTTATGCCATGAATCTTAACTGTATGTTAACTCTGTGGTCGAAAACAGACATCACAAATTCTTCTAGAGTATTATTTGTGCCAGCACTAAACTACAGAATTAGCATATTAGGTAAAGCCTTTTTTCTTCTATAGGCATTATTTCTTTGCCATTAAATGTCTATTTTTGAGACTATCTCTGCTGCCAAAGATGTGTTTCGATCTATGTAGGATCCAATCTAAAGGTTACCCCTATATAGCCACTAATGCTCTTTATTTTATTTTTCTGAACTTTGACCATTTAGTGTACTGATGTCAATGTATTTATGCGCTCAAAAAGTATCTTCGGGTGTTCACATAGTACTATACCTGGGATTCATGTTGCTCGTTATTTAACATCATACATGTACTGAATACCTTATGTGTGCTTCTATTATTTATAATTTAGAGACACTTTATATCAGAACAAATGCAATATAAAATTGTGGCCAACGGCAATTTTTATTGATGAGTAAGAAGTTAAGAAAAATTGGTTGGTTTCAAGTTTTTTTCCCTCCTCTAAACATTAGTGTACCAAAAATAAAGAACCAGAAAGGCACTCGCCTATCAAATATATAAACATATTTTCAATAATTAACATGATTTAGTATTAGTACAAAAAGAGAGCAACGGAATGAATAGCTTTATAACACTAGTATAACACAAAATTTTAACATGCGATAGATATCATAATTCATTTAGAAAAGAGTGATGTATTAAAAATATTACATTTGGGAAACGATTACGCTTTTCTTGGGGGAAGGGTCAATTCACACTCTCTGCTTTTCAACATGCCAACATATATACTAGAAGAAATTAAAGAGTAATGCAGCAAACAAAATGTAGAGGAAAATAAAGGAAAAATGACTTTTGTTTTCCGTTAGTAGAGGATTTTTTGAGATTGGCACACTTGTAAAGAACTCATAAAACTAAAAAATCCTGACAACACGTACAACTTTAGCCTTGACTACTTGGCTGCTTACAGAAATTCACTGAAATCTAGCAAGTAATTAAATATAGGTCTTTATGTGGCTAGATCATGTGAATAGAGCAGAAAACTGCGGGCATGTAGTAAATGAAGACTGAAAGAGAAATAATCTGTGACTACTTAGCAGTTTTATTTTAGCTACTTAGCAGTTTTATTTTAAAGTTCTCAAAAATTAAAAAAACAAAAAAGAAAACAGTTCCACACACGAGAGCTGAGTGTACCTCAAAGTTACATTACAGAAAATGTGCAAATCATTTTTATGCTCTTGCTGGCAGTCATAGGCACTTCAAAGTAGGTTCTTTAATACTTTACCTGTCATTCTTGAGCAATCTATTTTGAGCTAAAAACTAAACTCTGAGCATATAAGGCATTGATTGGAAAATACAGCAATTAGGACAAGTGTACGGGGGAGAGGAAAGAACTGACCCACTTCCAGACAGCAGAATCTTTACTCATAACTTGAATTTGCTACATGCAGAGTTTGGTCAAAAGGCTACATGCTTTTTCAAGGCTGAAGTCCAAGTTGCTTTACAGAACATAATACAAAGCAACATTTCGATGCAAGATTCACTTGAATACTCAGTACCCACTTTCTAAAACAGCATTTTCCAAACTGTAGGTCAAGACATATTAGTGGATTAGGAAATCTAAAAATGGTGCCCTTCAAACAGCATTAAAAAAAATAGAAGAATAAAGAGAATATAGAGAAGACAGGCTGTATTTTAATGTATTACCCATAGAAAGAGCATTTACTATTTAAGAAAATTTAACAATCTTTTTTTTATGGGCGATCCATTTAGATATAATCTATCTAATTCTATACACACTTGTGCACACCCCTGCATATCTCTGCTATGCCTCCAGCATGAAATGCATTTCCTGTTGTGGATCAGTCAAAATATTGTGAAATCCGTTGCCAGAGAACACCCGCTATCCTAAACGCATAGATCTTAACTTGACCAAGGAGGGAAGTACTGTTTGCATGTGTGGGGTGTGTATATTTGTGTGTGACCATGTGAAAGTGCATAGGGGCAGATATGGGAAAATCAACGTCTACATCATATGGTCAGCTAGGCGGGAGTCTGGTGAGGACAGACTATATATACTATACTACATTTAGAGGACCTCTTGGTTCTGCTACTTATTTGGAATAAATGTTCTACTTGTATAGACCATCATGTTTCAACTGTAAAAATGCTTACAGCAAGTTCTAACATTTTAAATATTCTATCACAGGGGTGGCCCGAGTGGCTCAGTTGGTTAAGCGTCTGACTTTGGCTCAGGTCATGATCTCGTGGTTCATGAATTCAAGCGCAGTGCCGGGCAGTACAGAGCCTGGAGCCTGCTTCAAATTCCCTCCCTGCCCCTCCTCACTCATGTTCCGTCTCTCTCTCTCTCAAAAATAAATAAACATTAAAAAAAATTTACAAGAATTCTATCATAGACACAGGATCTGCAATAAGATACTTAATGATCATGCTCCATTGGGGCCCTCCTATTGTCACTTCATGTAGTAGGGCACAGTCCTACAATGTTCTCTCCACTTTTACCTCCTTTTGTCTAAGCTGGCCAAAATGCACCCTTACCTCAGTTTTGTAAAGTACTGTGGAGATTAGTTGTTTATCACTTACTGTCATTTGGGCCATATACCTTTCACCATCATAATAAAACATTGCTATCAATAGTTGAGCATTTCCTTTCCACAAGATACTGCATTAAAGTTTCAAATCTAGGGGCACCTGGGTGGCTCGGTTGGTTAAG
Organism: Prionailurus bengalensis; assembly: GCF_016509475.1. Taxonomy (NCBI): domain Eukaryota; kingdom Metazoa; phylum Chordata; class Mammalia; order Carnivora; family Felidae; genus Prionailurus; species Prionailurus bengalensis. The sequence continues at coordinate 131,540,932 of NC_057343.1, forward strand.
CATCTGATTTTGGCTCAGGTCATGATCTCACAGTTTGTGACTTTGAGCCCTGTGTTGGGCTCTGTGCTGACAGCTAGAGCCTGAAGCCTGCTTGCCTCCTTTGGATCCTGTCTCTGTCTCTGTCTCTGTCTCTGTCTCTCTCTCTCTCTCTCTGCCCATCCTGACTCACTCGTAAAGTTTCAAACCTATAGTCACTCCTAATTTTTATAAAATCTCCAGTGTAGACAATTTATCCTTATTTTATAAATGTAAATTCTAATTTCATTTTCTTTTTATAAGAACTCAAGAGCTGCCTATAAGCACCCAAATTTTGAGATGAGATTAAGTGATGAGACTAAAGTCAGCAAACAGATTCGCCAAAACGGGATTCAAACCTCAGTCCCTGGGTCCTGGCCTCCCTGATTTCTACTCTTCCACATGACATCGTAATCAAAGTCTCTTCTCCTCAATTAGGGCATAAAACTTTTTCTTCCATGTGACAACTCATGCAGGTCAATTCAGGCAGGGAAGAGCAAGCTGTTTTTCTAAACAAGCAGCCGGTGTGGTACGGACTCCAAGAAGTCAAATAAAGATGAAGTAAAAAAAAAAAAAAAAGAGCAACTAGTCAGGATTTGGGGGAGAAAAGTAGGACAAGCATATTGCATAGCTCCAGGACTATGGAATTTATGCATCTGGATTTGTATACCATAAAATCATCTGAGATGACTCTGAAGAGGAGATTCTCCCAGAACCACTCATGGGTCTATACTAAGCCCTCTAAAGGAAACAAGAATGGGGTTCCTGGGATTGCTTCACTGATTTGTTCATATCCAAATGGTATGAACACTAAGCCTAGAAACTAACATTTGTATTATGCTTATGAATTCCTGGACACTGTTCTAAGAAGACATTATGTTTATTTATCTGAATATACATAAACTTAAAATTCCTCTCGGCATAGTATCAACTCTATCACCGTTTTATAGATGGGGCTGTTGAGATACATAGAGTTTTTTGCAACTTGGGCCAAAGTCACACAAATATGCAATGTGGAGACAGACTCTCCTTATCCAAAATCCTGGCACAGCTTGATCACAGTCAGCAATAAGCACATCAACCCTCCATTAAGGTGAGAGACTGTATGTCACTTTAAGCGTGGGGAAGCAGAGGCAGAGGCCCTTGTTCTGTGAAGGAAGTAGAAAGAAGATGTTTATCCTCGGCCAAAACTGGCAAGGCACAGTCCTTTCAACTGGGGAGAAATGGAGGAAATCAGAGGAAGAAACAGTTTTCATTATATACCAAAATGTCACACATAGCATGTAAGAATGAATTCGAGCAAGAAACACTAACACTCTCCCAATCTGCTGAATACCTCACATACGGTCCAAATTCAATAAATCCACATGTTTAATAGTCTTTCAAATTTTAATTTTGCTAGAACAAAATTCAAGCCTCATAAACTTTGATTGGCTTCATTTGCCAGTGGGCTTACCTACATACACAAGGAGGCCACTGGTCACATCAGAGTAGGTAATCAGCTATTACCTTGCAAGCCTCTAACAAGAACAGTGGGGTCAGAGTATAGACAATGAGACAAGCCCTGTTTAGAACTAACCATTTGCTGGGATAGTTGTAACTTGGCCCGGACGGTGGTAGAGTTGGGAGTTTCCAAATATTTTGTCAAAAGGCCAGGCTGAAGACAAAACTGCGTGATTACACATTTAATGTAATGTCATGTGGAGGTGTTCAAAGAGTTTATTCTGTTTTTTTTTTTTCCTATGTCACATAAGTAAAATATGCCACTCTGCAAAATGAATGAACTGCCAGCCACCTGAGCCACAGAACTACTGACTGGAGTGTTTAGAATTCAAGCTAAATAATTTTTTCAATGCAATGGACTCAAGTGGAAATGTAAATTGCTAAGAAACAAAGGAAAAATGTTTCATCTCACCCAAAATGAAAAAACACAAATAAGGAGATAAGCCTACTTATCAAGATAATAAAACTTTTATTAAATTTTTTTTATTAAAAAAAATTTTTAATGTTTATTTATTTTTGAGAGAGAGAGAGAGAGAGAGAGAGAGAGAGCGCCAGAGTGCAAGAAGGGGAGGGGCAGAGAGAGAGGGAGACACAGAATCTGAAGCAGGCTCCAGGCTCCGAGCTGTCAGCACAGAGCCTGACGCGGGGCTTGAAATCATGAACTTCGAGGTCATGACCTGAGCTGAAGTCGGACACTTAAACGACTGAGCCACCCAGGCGCCCCAAGATAATAAAACTTTTAATGATATTAGTAAATTATTTAATGATGGAAGTTCATTAAGCTACATAATTTGATATACTACAGGTTAGACTTTTTATCAGTATCATTTTCATTTCTTTGTAAAAAAAAAATGAAAACCAGTGATACTATGTATTAAATTCCTTCAAGATCTCCATACCCTGTAACAATCCCAAATTTTAGAAGATCACATGCCATTGCACATGAAAGCTAATATATTATGGCCAGAAAATACCAATGTATTCAGTCAGTGTCATGACAATCTATAGAAAATCTAAACAAAAAAAATATTCAGCACTTTATTGGTACACATTCTTTATTTTTTTAAGTTACCATCTCAATTGATGCTCAGAAACTACTGGATAAAACTCAGTATTTATTACAGATGGCTAAAAAAATTCTGAAACCTAAATGGAAAATTTTCCAAGGAAGACATACAGATGGCCATAATGCACATGAGAAGATGTTCAGCATCACCACTTATCAGGGAAATGCACGTCAAAATCACAATACCACCTCACAACTGTCAGAATGGCTAGTATCAAAAAGACAAAATATAATATGTTTGTGGAGTTGTCAAGAAAAGAGAACCCTTGGGTACTGCTGATTCCAATGTAAATTGGCATAAACACCAATTTAATATGGAAATAGTATGGTGGCTCCTCAAAAAATTAAATAAGAAAATAAAATCCATTATTTTCAAAATATATATGCCCCCCTATGTCCACTGCGGCATTATTCACAATAGCTAAGATGTGGAAGCAACTTAAGTGTCCATGGATAGATAAATGGATAAAAAAGATGTGAGATACATACGTATGTAAAATACACACACACACACACACACACACACACACACACACACACACTAATATTACTAAGCCATGAAAAAGAATAAAATCTTGACATTTGTAACAACATGGGCTGACACAGAGGCTATTATGGTAAGCGAAATGTCAGAGAGGGACAAATACTGACTGGTTTTCATTATAAACACCTACAAAACACCTAAACAAACGAAACCAAGAAGACTCACAAATACAGAGAACAAACTGGTGATTGCCAGAGGGGAGGGGCAAAAGAGGAATGGACAAAGCAGGCAAAGAGGATTAATAAATTCAGATTTCCAGATAGAACATATGTAAATCATAGGGATGAAAAGTATAACTTAGAGAATATAATCAATAATATCATAATAACTTTGTATGGTGACAAACGGTAACTTTATTGCGGTGATCAACGCACGGTGTATATAAAAGTTGAGTGACTATGACTATGTTGTACATCTGAAACTACTATAATATTATGGGTCAACTATACTTTTTAGAAAACAGTGTATGAATAAGGGGAAAAAATGCTGGATTTTCCCGGGGCATGGGGAACACCTGGAAATAGAAATACGGTCTTAGAAAAAAAAAAAACGTTTTTTTTTGTGTGCGAAGCCAAGAGCAAAAATCATATTTAATGATGAAACAATAGAGATGTGTGCTAGATACTGCTAATTGTCTCCTTGTTCATTTGCCGCTTCCTTTTACTGATAGGACCCACAGAAGTTCAGTTTGTTACACGGAAGAAGCAAAGAGACAACTAAACTAGCATCATATGTGATTACAGAACTTGAAAATCAACAGAGTAAACCCAAGCACCATTAAATTACCCTAAGAATTATTACTAGGAAAACTTTCAGATTATAATTAAAACTATTATGAGAACTTTTACAAGCATAGAATGCAGTGGTTACTAACAAGACTTTGTACCAGAATCTATATACTTCTTACAGGTCAATCACTGTAACGGAAAAAAGCAATCAATAGGGAAATAGAATGAAATGACTAGGAAACTATAGCTATCTAAATGAAGACCCAAGTAAAATTTCATTTAGGGAGACAAAGTTGAATAGATTAAAAGGTTGAATAATGTTAATATATCAATTATCACAGATTAAACAGAGATTCATCATCATTTAAATCCAAATTCCATCAATTAAAATTTGAATCAATTTTTTAAATAAAAAGTATTCCTAAATTAACATGGAACAATAATAGTGAAAAATCTTCTAGAGAATTGTGCTAAGAGAAGAAATAAAGTAGGTATTTCTCTAACAAATATTAAATTGCAACAACCCCATGGTACTGAGAAAAGAATAGATTGGAAAAACAGAAGAATCAAAAAGTAGATAAAAGTAAAGCCTCATAAAATGTGGAATAATTTTATATATATTAAATATGGTACTCCAAATCTGTTTGAAGGACACCACTGAGGAGTATGATTATTTCTTAGTGATACCTAAAAGTATACTACATATTAAGGCTAACAACTCTTTTTTTTTTTTTTTCAACGTTTATTTATTTTTGGGACAGAGAGAGACAGAGCATGAACGGGGGGAGGGGCAGAGAGAGAGGGAGACACAGAATCGGAAACAGGCTCCAGGCTCCGAGTCATCAGCCCAGAGCCTGACGCGGGGCTCAAACTCACGGACCGCGAGATCGTGACCTGGCTGAAGTCGGACGCTTAATCGACTGCGCCACCCAGGCGCCCCTAGGCTAACAACTCTTTATCTGCCCCTCATGTAGAAAACATCCTTTCCTGATTTATCACTTACATTTTAAATTAAATGAAGTGTTTTTGATGTACAACTTTTAAGGACTGCTTTCTAGTCTAATCTATTGCTCTTTTTCCTGAATCCCACTTTTACTTTTTCTTTGAGAGTAACTCATACAGGAACCTTTAATTTTGCTCAGATATATTGAGTGAACTTGTCATTTCCTTCCTTCCTTTCTTTCTGTATTTCCTTGTTTCTTTGAGAATCTAGTTGCAGAAGCATTCGAAGTTGTTATGCAAAATAATATAATGATATATTGAAACATTCACTTAAAGAAAAGGTGGGAAAGCAGTATTCATTCTGGAAGGCTAGAACCCAGTTTTTTGTTTTGTTGTGTTTTTGTTATGCTTTTTTGCTTGTTTGTTTTTTAAAGGAAGGTAAGACTCTTTAAGCTTAATTCTGGCAGTAAACATTGAATGTTCTGCCCTATCTGCTACCTTTCTGGCCCTAAAAAGCGGAATGCATCCCTACTTCTTTATACTTTATTACTTTTCTGTACCAAATTTTTCCCCCTAAAAAGTGAATATATCACTTTTTCTTCTGTACCCTGACCCTATACATCTCTGCTAGTTCTTACACCTCAGAATATGAACATACTCATCTAACTCTCATTGTAAAACAAATAAGCCAACAACAGAAACATTTTCTCCATAGTCCAATCATTCTCCCCCTGCAATTGACATCCCTTTTTCTCGGATCCCCTTTCAAAGCTTATCTCCTTGAGAAAACCACTTAGTTCAGTAATTTTAAATTTGAATTATCAACAGGATCATCCAGGAAAGTTGTATGTGTGTTTCAATATTCTTATTTCTATCCTCCAGCCAAATCACTGAATCAGGATTTTTCCATGGGTCTAGAAATCTACAGGCACAATGACACATGGATAGCATTAATTTTGCAGACAATAGAGGAATCACTAAGAAACTTGGAAAGTAATAGAAATTTCTTCAAAGTAAGATCTTAGCAGACTGTGTAGGGTTTACCAGGGCAAAAGAGGGCAGCAAACACACTTTTAAGAATGGTTCTCCAGCTTCAGTACACATCTGAATCACTGGGAGAGCTTGGGACAACTTGAAAGCTAGAAAGGGTTTTGGCTGTTTTGAGAAATCACAGCAGAGTCAAGATTGTTAGAATGGAAAAGTTGAAGGATAAATACGTCACAAAATAAAAATTTGCATAATGAAAAACAGGTCATGTCTTACAAAGTAAAATGGGCAGTGTTGAAAAATATAGAATTTTCTTACACTAAGAGCAATGAGGAAATAATAAAAGCTTTAAGCAGTAAGCTGACGTTTAAAAATATCACTTTACCTACATTGTGATGAAAAAAAGGAAGACAAAGTTATTATTTGAGAAACGTAATTAAGAGGTAAGAAAATCTGAGGTAGGACAATAAGAAATCAAAGCCTGAGTAGCTTAGCGAGATCTATTAGAGAAAAATCAACAGGATTCAGTAACTGATTTTACTGCCAATTTGAAATTCAGTAACTTCCAACATGACAAGAGACTGTAGGTAGCTTCACAGTCAACCAGGATGGCCTCCTAGAAACATCAGGTAATTAAATGTCTATGCCACTCATGCCCAGGTAATGAATGACAATAGATAAAAATGTAGCCATTCCTGTATTTTTGTCTATTTCTAATATGATTTAATACAGCAAAAAGTTAATTATGTATAGAAGTCTATTCTTAGATGATGTCTAAAACAAGGGTGTAAAACATATCATCAGTTAAATCTATGATTCTTGAACATATTTAGATCCCCTGAGAATCTTTATGAACATCATGATTTCTTCCTATATACGTGGGTAAAGTTCCATGTCCAATTTCAAGGAATTCACATCATCCTTGATATGTATCTGTGTAAAATTCCTTCCATGTAACACCAGCTCCTTATCAATAATCACTGAACCAAGATTACAGATTTAGAATATCAATAAATATCTTGGAGTGAGTTTAAAGGACATAAGCAAATAAAAATTGGTAAAAATTTCAAACTTTTGACCCTGTGATTTGGGGTAATTATACCTGAATTTGGCATACAATGTGATGAGGACTAATTTATATGTTGGTAACATCTCTTTTTTGAACTTTAGTTGCTCTAAAAAATGAAACTTACCACCTCTTGTCCCTAATAATGGTACTATAAGAGAAACTCTATCCCTTAGAAGGAATGTAAGATGCTCAACTGGGTCATTCACAAAAAGCTGAAGAAACTAATTATCAAGATATTTTGAGAATAGACCAGATGGACCTTGGTTGGATTCATAGGGCAGCATCATTCTCCTTGAACTACCCTGCCTTCTGCATTATCATTTAACACTTAGTTGTTTGTTGGACACATGCTAGAACAGGAAGCCATAAATATTCAGTACTGCCTCATGTCCAAATTGAAAAATGCTTTTTCTTCATGGTTCAAGAGTACAAAAGAACACTTCAATAAGGATCATTTTTCTGCCTTTTTAAAATGCCTCCCTAATCTTGTTCCATTAATTGCTACTACAGCCAAGAGTACTTATTAAATAAGCAATACATTTTCACTCCTTCCTGAAGCTAAAATGGAGTCACAAAATGTTTTCTAAATAGCCCTTGGGAAAATCTAATTGACCCAGTCAGAACTATTAGTCATATTATTGGCAAACAGGTTGTTAACTGCCCTCAAAATTGCTAAGCTAGACGCAACTTCCTTAAGGTTGACATAAAAAAAAGTTTATCATTTCCATCTTTGTGAAAGTTAAATGACTTCACCAAGCTTCTTCCCATTTCCCCCTTAATAGAACTTGAAAACAAATTTAACGTTTAACGGGACTGTAAAATTAAATTAAAGTAAAGAAAAAATCGCCTAAATGTGAAGCAAATTTCCCATCAAATCTAATGCCTCTTAACACCACCTTCTAGACCATTTGCATTGCAGTCTAGAAAAGAAATTGAAAGGTTACATATAAAAGATAACTTCTGGTTCAATGACTTATCAACCAGTATATCAAGTCTATTAAAATAATTTGTCAACAAAATAAATCCTGTTTTTTTGCTTTTACTCCTCCTGACAAAACAGGTTGATATGAAAACTGTACAAAAAAGTACCCACTTGGTAAAGTCACTGTTAACAGAGTCAAGTAACACTGAACAGTTCTACAAGTTTTGTGAAAAATCTGGATTCAAGCATAAAAAGGGACAAAAATGGTGGGAACACTACCCTGGAAAACCAGATCAAAGATCTACTAGTATTATTCAGGTCCCAACCAAGAGAATAGGAAGAACTGAGAGAAGGGGAGAAAAGTTGTTCTCTAATCGTGGTCTGAAAGTATACATTGTATAATCTCTATCCCTTTAAATTATTTACAATGTGTTTTATGGACTAGAACATGGTCTATCTTGGTGAACATTCCATATGCACCTGAGAAGAATGAGCAGTCTACTATTTTTAATGAAGTCTTCCATACCTATCATTTATATTATTGATTGATGGTGTTGTTGAGTTTAACTATGTCCCTACTGATACTCTGCTTTCTGGATCTGTCAATTACTTATAAGGTGGTGCAAGCTGAAGTTTCCAAATACAATAATAAATTCATCTGTCTCATCTTGCAGTTCTATCAACTTTTGCCTTATGTATTTTGACTCTGTTGCTAGGTATATTGGTATTAACAACTGTATCTTTTTGGAAAATTGACTCATTTAACAGTATGTAATGTCTTTCTTTACTCTTGATAATTTTCTTTGCTCTAACATTTGCTATGTGTAAATTTTTTTAAGTTTATTTATTTATTTTGAGAGAAAGCACACAAGCAGAGAAGGGGAGACAGAGGAGAGAGAATCCCAAGCAGATTCCAGGCTGTCAGTGCAGAGCCTAAGGTGGAGCTTGATCTCATGAACACTGAGATCATGATCTGTGCCAAAAACAAGAGTCAGACGCCCAAATGACTGAGCCATCCAGGTGCCCCTGCTCTCTATAATATAGCTATTCCAGTTTTCTTTGGATTAGTGTTAGCAATGGTAAATCTCTCTCCATTCTTTTAGTTTTAATCTACATCTGTCTTTATACTGAAAGTGGGTTTCTTGTGAAAAACAAAGAGTTGGGTCTTAGTTTTAATCCACTCTGAAAATCTGTCTTATAATTGGCGTTTGAAGTAATGATTGAAATGTCTGGATTCATATCTATCATATTTGTTATTGCATTTTATTTATCATGTTGTTCTTTTTTAATCTTTTTTCTTTCACTCTTTTCTGCCTTTTCTGTTTTTTTTTTTTTAACGTTTATGTATTTTTGAGAGAGTGCGCACTAGAGAGAGCGTGCACAGGCAGGGGAGGGGCAGAGAGGGAGGGAGTCACAGAATCCGAAGCAGGGTCCAGACTGGGAGCTGTCAGCCCAGAGTCCAACATGGGGCCCAAACCCACCAAGCATGAGATTATGACACTGAACTTACTGAGCCACCAAGGTGCCCCTGCCTTTTCTGGTTTCCACTGAGCACTTTAAGTGATTCCATTTTCTCTCCTTGACAAAACTGAAAAAATGATTTTTTTTCAGTTTTGTTAACTGCTGTCCTAGAATTTGCAATACACATTTACAACTAATCTGAATCCACTTTCAAAGAACATCATATGACTCCACAGGTAATGCAAGTGACTTACAATAACAAAGTATTCCAAATCCCTCCCTCCCTTCCTTTGTGTCATTGCAGTCTTTCCTTCCAATTATAAATAAGCTCTCATAATCAAATACACTATTGTTGTTATTAAACTTTTATATGTTAGATTAAAAATAACTATTTTTATTTCACCTTCACATTTTCCTTCTCTTTTAGGAACTTCTTTAAACATTTCTTGCAAGGCAGAAATGGCAACACATTTACTGGCAACAAATCCCCACATTTCTGTTTGTCTTTACTTCTTTTTTAGTATTAAAGTATAATTTGCAAGACAAGATTTCATGTTGCTGTTTTTCCCCAACACTAAAAATTTCATTCTATTCTCTTCTTCGTTGTGTGGTTTACTGAGGAAAAGTGCTACATAATTCTTGTTGTTCTATTGATAATGTGTTTATTCTATCTTATTTCCAGTTTTTTAAAGAATACTTATTTTGAGAGAGAGAAAGTGTACTTGGGGGAGCAAAAGAGATGGGGAGACAGAATCCCAAGCAGGTTCCATACTCAGTGTGGAGCCCGATGTGGGGCTCAATCCTGATCCCACAAACAGTAAAATCAGGACCTGAGCCAAAATCAAGAATTGGATGTCCGAACAAGGCACCACTCAAGTTTTTAAATTTCTCATTGATCTTCTGCATTTTGAGTATATGTTTAGGTTTAGTTTGGTGGTTTTGTTTTTGGCATTTATCCTGCTTGGTGTTTTATACACATCTAAATCTTTGGTCTGGTGTCTTTCATTTCGGGAAATTCTCAATCATTATTTCTTCAAATGTATTTTTTTCTATTTACATGTTGCACCTTTTATAGTTGTCCTACAATTCTTGAACATTCTGGGTTTGTTCTTTCAGTCTCTCTTCTCTTTGCTTTTTTGTTTTGGAAGTTTCAGTGGACATATTCTCAAGATTACATATTTTTTCCTCAGCCATGTCCAGTCTACGAGGTCATCAAAGGCATTCTTCATTTTTGTTACACTGTTTTTGATCTCCAAAATTTTCAAAATTTATTTCAGACAATTCTCTGCTCACATTGGCAGTTAATTCCAATATCTCTGTCATATCTGGGTCTAGTTCACTTTGTTTGTCTCTACAAACTATTGTTTGCCTTTTAGTATGCCTTGTATATTTTGGTTGGAAGTAAAACATTATGTACTCAGTAAAAAGAACTGAAGTAAATAGGTCTTTAGTGGTGTGCTAGTAAGGGGTGTGTGGGAGGGAAGCATTCTATAGCCCCATGATTAAAACTGAGTCATTGTGTGAGCCTGTGTCCCTGGGCTGTGATGTTTAATTCATAATGCATATGACTAGAATGGGTTGGAGTTTGTTATTTCTCTTCCCCCAGGTTGGTTAGACTCTGGTAAATAAATTTCTCTTGAAGGCAGGCCTTGTTTAGAAGGACAGACTATTTCATGTATTTCAAAACAGTTACTCTTCCCCTCTCCATGCCAGAAGCAGAAGGAAATTTTTTTCTTTTCTTTTCTTTTCCTTTTTTTTTTTTTTTTTTTTGGTCTTCACTGTAAAAAACCCTGACAAGCCTCAGGAAGTGAAACTCACAAATAAGTGGTGGTCCCTGTATGACTGGGCCCCCTTAGAGCTTTTAACTCTCAGTCGTGCACAGACTGAGTCTTCAGCAATTGGGCAAAAATCGTTTAAGGTTGTCCTGCCTTAGTACCGGTCCCCATGTAGGTTTCTGTTAATAGGTTTCTGCTCCTGTAAATTTTGATTCTTGTGCTCCCATCCATCTCTTAAATTTTGACAACTGAAGTTTGCCTGGTGACCTGACGTCTCTGACAGACCTAAGAAGCACTTCTGATTTTCAGTTTGTTCGTGAAAAACAAAACACAAACAACTCCCCATAACAGCTTTTTACCTGTTGTTACAAGTCAGTGACAACCTGCAAGTTCCTTATTAGCTGAGCTGCAAGCTGGAAGGAGCTCAATTTTTTTTTAACAAAAAACTCCTATTATTAATGTGCTAAGCATTTTAACAATGAATATTGTCTTGAATTATTTGAATTATTTTTTGCATTATTTGAATAATTACTTGAATTATATGTTTACATTTTGTTGAAATGATCATTTTTTCTCCTTCCATCTATTAATATGGTAACTTATGCTAAGTAATTTTAAATGATTAAATCACTCCTATTTTCGTAAGATAAATCCTGCTTGGTCATGATATACTTGGATTTCAAATACTAACAATTCATTAAGGAACCTTTTGTCTATATTCATGAGAAATTTTGGTCTTTTTTTTTTTGTAATAATGTTGTCACGTTGTGGTGGACTCAAACAAGAAGGGCAGTAATCTCCTTATTTTTGCGTAAGATTGGCGTTATTATTTTTTTCTTTTTTAGATTCATGTTATTTCTTATTTATATGTATTTTGGAAGAGGAATTGGTAACAAGTTCCATTTCTTTCATTGAACCAGGACTATTCAGATTGTAGCAGCTTCTTGTGTTAATTTAGCAAGTCGTATTCTTCAATAAAGTTTTTTCGTTTTATCTAAGGTGTCATGTTTGTTATGAATTCTTAAGTGCAATCTATTATTACCCTTTCAATCTCTGTAGAATCTGTGATGATAAATCCTTTTGTATGCCTGTTATTGGTAGCTTCCCTTTCCTTATTTTCATAATCAATCTAACTACACAGTTATCAATTTCATTAATTTTTTGCCTTTGGTAAAAATTGCCTGGTAGCTTTTTGTTGCTGGTGATGATTTCTGCACCTACTTATTACTCCTACCGACTTTAGATGTACATTGCTTTGTCTTTATAGCTTTTAAGATGGAGCCTTAGGTCACTGGTTTCCTCTCTTCTTTTCTAACATAAGTTTTGTGTTTCCCACTAAGGACCACTTAGGTCGTATCTCTTATTATTTAATTTATGAATGAATTACTTAAATTTCAGTCATTTTTGGTAACTTTAATTGCTACTTATTGCCAGTGATTTTTAGTTTAATTCCACTGTGTGCTCAGAAAATGTGCTCTGCATGATTTTTATCTATTTGTTTGTATGAATGAATACTTGCCTTTACAGCCTAATGTCTACTTATCATCATGCTTTTAGTTTTGGTTTATCTAGTTGTTTCCAACTTTAAAGTTAATTTACATTCAATATTTTATTAAGTCTGCCACCAACCCTAGGATATAGCTACAGAATATATTATTGCTACTTTATGAATAAAAAAACCTAAGACCCCATGCCATAAAGAAGGTCACATAAACTTGCAGGAAAAATGCTGTCACACTGGCATCTCATCCAGATTTTAATTTTGCCTCCACTTGGTGTGATTTCTGAAATATCCTATCAAATTCTCGTTGTGTTAGTGCTAAATTAGCATATGGTAATTAGCAACATCTTTACATACAAAAAAATCCTTTTAGCTATCAAGGTATCTCAATCTTCTTACCAATAAAAACTATTTTACAAATCCAGGATCATCTGCTGTTGACACTCAACATGTCTTCAATTATACCTACATGAAGCATTTAGTACTCCTGTACTCACATATATACACCTTGAAATCCAAGTTGCTATTCTAAGCCCAGCTTTAGCAACAAGAAAGAAATCCATTATCAAAAAGAAGAAAGAAGAAAGAGGAGAGAAGAAAGGAGAAAGAAGAAGGAGAAGAAAATCCATTAGCAGGAAGTGAAGAAAATGTTGTACAATATTATTTAATGGCCTGGAAAAACTGCTTCAGCAGTGACAAGTGGAAATAATTCTAGGATGGATAGGAGTCAAACAGTTGACATTCTAAGAGGGACAGAACTTGAATTTACCCTCTGTCTTTTATTACAACCTAGAACTAACCAAGCACCTGGCACACATAGGGAAGTAAAACACTTGTTGAAGCAACACCTGTCACCAATTCCCCTGTCTGGTAGCTAGCTATACTGTAGAATAACTTACTGAAAGGAAATTCTCACGTTCTTTTTGGGGGGAGAGGGACATGAGAAATACTTTATTAAACTACACATACGATCTCCACATTCCAGTCACGGTCTCACAAACATCATGTTCTCTTAAAAGGCAGAGTATATTGCTCAGAGACCAGCATTCCAAAGAGAATAATCTTGGCCAAAGAGGTGAACACTCATAGAATAGTGGTGATTATGGGGAAAATTGGAAGATGTTAATAACATACGGCAGCGGTAAGGAAATTACGGAGAGGTGGCTGGCCAGAACAACAGTTAATGAGCTTAGTTTTAAAAATATTAATTTCCCTGTTTAGATACCTAAGCCTAAGAGAGGTATCAATAAGGATGAGAGATTGGAGTTGTAGGTGGAATGAGGAATAATAGAGTTGCAACTGTAGATTTCATGAATTGTCGCAAATGTGAGCAGATGAACTAGCATTAGGAACAGAGCATAGAGATATATAGATGTTGTCATCATTCGCGATGAACTTGGTTTTCTGTCATTTGCTGCCTTGATATCGTTAATGTTTCAGGTAAATAGTCAAATAATAATCTTTGGAAATTTCCATTTCAAATGGCAAAAATAAAGTAAAATGACAGTTTTCTGAAAGCAGGAATATGAAAATAAAACATGTAAATAAATCTAAGTCTTACTTATTCTTATACTTCTTCCCCTATGCATTCTATAACTGTTTCTGCAGCCTTAAGAGAATTGGTGGAAGAAGCAGTTTTCATAAACCTGAAAGATAAACGTCTTTTGTGACATCCAAATTGGACTCCGGTGCAATTCCCATGCCAAACAAATACGATCTACCTTTACTGGGGATTTGTTTATATGTGTGCCTAAGGCTATTCTATTTTTCATTTATAATTGTCACATTTTCCTGTGATCTATAAGCTTCCTATTTTCTAAAGTGTATATAACCCAAAAGCAAGAGAAACGCTGACTTAACTGAAGATCTGTGGCTAAAATGTATAATTTTAGGAGGTTCAAGTAAGTAGGGAAGGAAAATCTCCAGCAAGAAGGACTCATAGAGACAGTAGCTATTGTTAGATTCTCATTTGTGTCCGGCTGAAGAGCTGATTCACAATTGTCACTACAAATCAATGCCTGAAAAGAAGATACTGTAGTACATTTAGCTGGTTATTTTACTATTCTGGGCTCGGTTAAATCGAAAACTCCACAACCTGATGAATCATTGAAAAATACACTTATGGACCAAAAGTAGATACATAAAAGCTTAATATTCCTACTTTGTGACATGAGAGGAATTTCAAATATCCAGGTAACAGTTACTGAAAAGTTAATCACATTCATTTCAAATCTACATTATTTAAAGTCTCTACAAGTTATTTTTCTCAGAAGTGATTAGGTGTAGCAATATTAAACTTTGTTCAAGTATAAATTCCCTAATGAAAATTCTGTGTCAGAACTCAGCCAGGCTACATCAAAATGTAGAAGAGAGTAAAGCGATGATAGCATTATTGAAAAGCTATTCTGTATTTAAGTGACACTCACATTTTTGTGCTTCAAGAAAAATTTATTAATGAAGAATAAGATTACCAAGAATACTTTTGTAGAGACTCATTACTTTTGCCTCAAATTCCATTATACTAACAACATAAATAATTCATATACTTAAGAAAAATAATGCATGGGTGCCTGGGTGGCTCAGTCGGTTAAGTGTCCGACTTCGGCTCATGATCTTGTGGTCCGTGAGTTCGAGTGCCGCGTTGGGCTCTGTGCTGACAGCTCAGAGCCTGGAGCCTGTTTCAGATTCTGTGTCTCCCTCTCTCTCTGACCCTCCCCTGCTCATGCTCTGTCTCTTTCTCCCTCAAAAATAAACAAACATTAAATAAATAAATAAACAAATAAATGTAAAAAATCAAAAAAAGAAAAATACATATAGTTAAGAAAACTGTAACTGTAATTGACTATTTCCTGTTTCCACATCCCAATATCATCAGCCTCCTCATGACAGTCACTATAAATACTGACAAATGAATGCAAACAAATATACTCTGGCACTATTCTTACAGTCACAGAAAAAGTAGAGAAAATCTGTCTTCTTGGTAGTTTCAAGGGAGTTTGGATTCTCAGCCTAAACAGATTTAGGTCTGCATAGCCACAAAGGTAAGTAGGATAAATCGGAGCAATTATTATAAAAATAATGAAACAATGAAGGCATGAATTTCTAATTTTGTAAATCGACATTTGCCATGGCTATCATTTTTATATATGCCCATATAGTAAGTGGTCATTGTAAAAGTTTTGGAAAATGTAAAAATGTAAAGAAGACTATTCTACAATCACATGTGATTCCACTATTTAGAGATAATGTGTAACATTTCAAGATTTCCTTTCAGACATTTTGTAAGTGGTACTATATTACATATATGAGCTATTTTCTTTTTTGTCATGCCAGGAGTATGTGTTCATTTTCTTGTTAGTACAACTTGTCATTAATCTGTTTTATGAGAACAGTCACATAAAGCAAAAAAAAGCCATTTCCGCACAATTTCCAGATTTTTATTAGTCTTATTCTGTAAGTGAAAGGTCTTGCTTTCCTTGGTATAAAGTGGTTAAAGATCAGAAGTAAAGAGTGTGGAAGTCAGTCAACTGTGTTCATCTTCAGATGAACTGCTGAAACACAAAATTGTTAGGCTCAGAATGTTGTGAAATGGAATCGGAGTACATTTCCAGGTTTTATTAATTTCAATCAATTCTATAATCTTTCATTAAATATTTAACCAATCTGATACAAATCCAAGGGATGAATAAACAGGAATTAGTTTTACTTTGGTAAAATAATAAATTCATAGGGAAAACACAGTACCTCAGGAGCTAAATGGACAAATGATTGGAACAGAGTTTAAGAGTATACCCATCAATACATAAATACAATGAATGTTCACTTGTACTTATCAAAGATATGAAAGTTACAGTAACTAAATGTAATTTTACCTATAATAAATTTTTTAAAGTTTTTAGAACAATAATGCCCAATAGTGGAGAACAATGTGGCAAATTTATATATACTTTTTTTCTGGGCCCTTAAAGAAATCAGACTTTCAGGCCAAGTTTTAAATGCAACCTATCAGCAGAAGAAGATCTAAACGTATAGAAGGTGCCAGGTATATATACATCCCAAGGACTGAGAATAGGTTATCAATGAGATAATACTTAAAATTAATTTTTAAAATGGTAGAATGCTGTATGTAATCAAACTGAGATACTTCCCAAAGAAATCATGACAAAGAAATGAGAAATGTACAAGACAGAGAATTAGTCAACCATCTGCGTACCAGGATGTTGAAACACATGAAAACATTCTTCTTCCCCCAAATGTATCTTTCTTCTTAAGTTTCCACTGAAAACCCAATTCAACCTGGTATTTTGGACTGAGCCTGACCTTAAGATGGAGATATTTAAGCATAATAGCTGAGCTAAAATTTTAAGTCATTTTGTTTCTCATTTGTAATTACTAGGCTTCACTTTATGTGCTAGTTAGAAAATATGAATTCTCTTGGTTTCTCTGTGCCTTGTCTATTTGCCTCTTATCTGAATTTTTTCAACACTATGGCCTCCTGTTCACTTCCTACATTAAAGCTTCTCAATCCCAATCTGGAATTTAGAGTCCTACCACTTGCTCTAATTCTCCTGCTATTAGATACTTTGTTTCTGCATTCTAAAAACAGTTTGGAACCCTGATTTCCACTGCTTAGACTAAAATACCTACGCAGGTAGATATTGAGACAACATGACCCCAGGTATTATTGACACTTTGAGCCTGAATCACCCTGCACAATTAATTACAGTCCTATCTTAAAGTATAATCATTGGCACTTGAAAAATGCATGAATTCATAAGTACCACAATCTGACTTCTTTGCTCTAATGCTTTTTAATGTAACTCTGACCATGTGATCCACTGCAAACCTGCTTATAAACTGAGTTCAGTTAACAAGAGCAAAATTCAAGCTGTTTGTTCTGTAACTTTTATTTTATAACTGAAAATAAGAGAGTAACTTCACGTAACTCTTACTCATCTATATTCTATAGTTGTAATTTGTGCTTTATTGGAAATGGCTTTACCATCTCCTGACAACTCAATGGAGATACTCTACTCAGGAGACAGATTAATCATCCTTCGTAAATAGTTGAGAATAGATGCGCCTTGGCTTCACGCTGGCACACATTCACGTGATTTGGAAGGGACTCACTTAACTGAATTATCACTCAGAATATGTACAAGGAAAAAATCAAATCGTTAGAAAGTACTTTTTTTGCATTTATTTTATTAATTTTGAGAGAGAGTGAGGGAGCAAGCATGTGAGCAAGGGAGGGGCAGAGAGAGAGAGGGAGAGAGAGAATCCCAAGCAAGTTCTGCGCTGTCAGCGCATAGCTCAAGGCAGAGCTCAATCCCAGGGACCGTGAGATCATGACCCGAGTTGAAACCAAGAATTGGCCACTTAACTGAGTGAGCCACCCAGGTGCCCCTGATAAAAAGTACTTTTAAAGCCTAGCTTACAGTGTCTGGTAGGTCACACTACAATAATAGAAAATAAAAACACTAACCAAATGTTGACGGTGAGTCAGCTTTGCAAAATGACACCCACCATATTGAGACATACAAAGAAAAGATAGTTTTAAAAGCAGTGTCTAATTCTGAGCTCATAAACCTGTACCTGCTTGTGGGAATGGGGTAAGGAAGAAAAAATATAAATCTTAGTATCAGTTAGTAAACTCAGTCCAACAGTCACCTATACAGTCCTTCAGGTTAATTGTTCTGTTCTTTTAAGTAAGATGTGCATTTTCACAAATTGTTTGCAAACCCCCTCAGATCATCTCTAAGAAGACATATGAATTGTTTTGGGGATAATATGTGATTGAACGATTTTGGTGGAAGAAAAGAGATTGAATCCCCATTATGACCTTTTCCTCTTCTGTTGTTGCCTTTGATTTCTGTGTGAGTGCTACGATTGTCAGCTCATCTGGAAAATCTCCATCTTCCTATATCTCTCTCTCCCTGCCCTCTTTCCTTTCTCTCCCTATTTCTCTCTTCCTCTCTAACCAAAATTAGCTTTTAAGACAACTGCCTTGGTATAAAATCATGTTTAATGCACTCAAGTCTCAACACCATGTTCTCAGATGAAAGAGATATTTGCAACTCCTGTCCTTAGATGACTGGAAGTGAATGGGACAAAGTTTAGAAAATGGACAGCCTGATGTTCACCTAGAACCTCTTGATGTTAGACTTCAATTTTTCCTTTAGAATGGATTCTACAACAGCATTGGAGACCAACTTGTGACATAAAATTAGTTCATCATAACTATTCTCTGAAAGAAGTTCAACACCAAAAGTACAGCTAAGAAGCAATGTTTTTATTGAAGGTTTTATCTAAACAGCCCACATACATTAAAATTGCCTCAGATTCTCAACCTATGGAAAACATGATATTTTAAAGCATGGAGATAAATTTGATAATGAACACACTAATCAATTTCATCCAGCTACTTGCGGGGAGAGGGGAAAATGGGTGATGGGCATTGAGGAAGGCGCTTATTGGGATGAGCACTGGGTATTGTATGAAAGCAATGAGTCATGGCAATCTACTCCCGAAGTCAAGAGCACACTGTACACACTGTATTTTAGCTACCTTGACAATAAATTATATTTTAAAAAATAAACAAAATAATTTTCTAATTTTACATGACTTCTCTCCTCTGATACAGAGGTGCCCAGAAATTGAAGAAATTAATCTTTTTCTTTTCTGGCCATTTTTTGGTTTTAATTAAAATGTGATAACAAAGCTTTAATCAGAAATTGCACTAAACCTACCTGTGTTTTGTCTGCCTCAAGCAAAAATGTATAAATCATTCTTTAGGACATTCAAATGCCAAAGTCACTTTTTTATTCTCAAGAAAAAAATAAATAATCATGGAAGTGATCAATAAATAAGACCTGTACTTCCTGGATAAAAAAAGAGTTCAACATAATATTTACTTTGAGCAAGTTCTTCATAAAAGAATATATTTATTTTAAAATTTTCTCTAAGAGAAAATAAGAAATGGTACTGAAGATCTGATTCAAACTGGCAAAAAGTGTGGTGATGCACTCTGTCATGAAACATGGAAACCAAGCCATCCTTTACAGAATCTTTATAATGAATGAGTGACCCCAAGCGACAGTTTCAGAGACAGTGTCTCCAGAGATCAATACAAAATACAATCAGTAAGTATTAAAGAAAATTGTATCTGCCAGGGAAATAAGTCAAAGAAAAAAGTGAATCAAAGACTATTGTTGCTAGGCAGCAGGTTAGACTGAGGTCAGAAAATTTTGACTTCAACTTTCCATCTGAGCTTCACCAGAAAGGGGATATTTGCTCTCCTCCAAGGCCCCAATTTTCAGGTACAACTCCATCAATTGCAGAGCATTCTTCAGGAGAGGGTGCTGAGATCTGTCTCTCATTGTGGTCTCTCTTTGTCTGACAGACACCCAGGGAAGCAGAACACAATGTATGCATGGGCAGTGCTTACCATTTTCATGATGGCTTCTTGCTCCTACTTTGCAAGTTCTCTGCTTTCCTTGGACTACTCATCATCACTTAGGAAGCCATTTCTTTCTTATCTACCTCCACACCTCAAGTTGCTTACTTTCAATCAATTCTGTAAGGGAGATGTTATCTGTAATGCTTACTGTGTTGACTTTGTTCTCAACTAAGCCTATGTTCAATCAACTTTACCAATTGAAAGAGGCGAGGGAAAAAATTAAAAATGAACTATAGAGACCTCATCAAGATAAAAAGCTTCTGCACAGCGAAGGAAACAATCAGCAAAACTAAAAGGCAACCTACAAAATGGGAGAAGATATTTGCAAATGACATACCCGAAAAAGGGTTAATATCAAAAATTTATAAAGAACTCCTCAAACTCAACACCCAAAAAACAAATAATCCAGTGAAAAAATGGGGAAAAGACATGAATAAACACTTTCCCAAAGAAGACATCCAAATGGCTAACCGATATATGAAAAAAATGCTCAACATCACTCACCATCAGGGAAATACAAATCAAAACCACAATAAATTACCACCTCACACTGTAAGAGTGGCTAACATTAACAACTCAGGCAACAACAGATATTGGCAAGGACGCTGAGAAAGAGGAACCCTTATGCATTGCTGGTGGGATTGCAAACTGGTACAGCCACTCTGGAAAACAGTATGGATGTTCCTCAAAAAATTAAAAATAGAACTACCCTTTGACCCAGCAACTGCACTACTAGGTATTTATCCAAGGGATACAGGAGAATTGATTCAAAGGGGCACATGCATCCCAATGTTTATAGCAGCACTATTGACAATAGCCAAAGTATGCAAAAAGTTCTAATGTCCATCAACTGATGAAGGGATAAAAAAAAAGTGTATGTACACACACACACACACACACGCAATGGACTATTACTCAGTGATCAAAAAGAATGAAAAAATGCCATTTGCAACAATGTGCATAGAACTAGAGTGTATTATGCAAGCGAAATTAGGCAGAGAAAGACAAATATCAATGATTTCACTTGTATGTGGAATTTAAGAAACAAAACAGATGAATATAAGGGAAAGGAAACAAAAATGATATAAACACAGAGAGGTTGACAAACCGTAAGACAGTCTTAAATACAGAGAACAGAAATACAGAAAAGTGTTTCATGAAATAGTTTAATGATATTCTATAGCTGTTAAAAACACGAGCCTTCATACTGAAATTCCCCAGTAAATTACAAATAAGATGACCAAAGAAAGACCTATCCTAAACATATTAACATAATATTTTACAATCCCATGGATTAAAAAGATCCAGTAACTTCCAAAAAAAAAAAAACCAAAAAAACAGAAACAACACAATCGAAAAGAATGAGAATCAGACAAACATTATATTTATCATCGCCAAAACTGAACGTTAGAAGGCAAGTGAAAACATCTTCATAGTACCTGGAGAAAATTATTTTCAATCTGGATTTTTTTCCAAGCAAAATTACTATTTATATGTGAAGTCAAATATGTTTCAGGCATGGAAAATACTAAGAAACTTTCTCTGTCAGTATTCCTCAGGCAATGTCTTGAGAATTAACACTAATGAGGAAAACACAAAAGATACAGGATAAGCTAAGAGCTTATTCTGTTCTTACTAACAGGAGGAAATTTGACTTGATTATAGCTTCACCATCATCAAGCTTTAATGCAAACTCAAAGTAAACTGGGGAAAAAAATCACCATCACCATCAAACAAGAGAGGCTGCTCAGAAAAGCAAACCAAATTTTCACTAACTATTGTGAATAGGTAATACCAAAAACCTAGTTAATTTTTTAAATAATTTATTGTCAGATTGGTTTCCATACAACACCCAGTGCTCATCGCAACAAGTGTCCTCCTCCATGCCTATCATCCACTTTCCCCTCTCTCCCACCCCCATCAACTCTCAGTTTGTTCTCAGTCCTTAAGAGTCTCTTATGGTTTGCTTCCTTCCCTCTCTGTAACTTTTCTTTCCCCACTTCCCCTCCCCCATGGTCTTCTGTTAAGTTTCTCAAGATCCACATAAGAGTGAAAACATATGGTATCTGTCTTTCTCCGCCTGACTTATTTCACTTAGCATAATACCCTCTAGTTCCATCCACGTTGCTGCAAATAGCCAGATTTCATTCTTTCTCATTGCCAAGTAGTATTCCATTGTATATATAAACCACATCGTCTTTACCCATTCGTCAGTTGATAAACATTTAGGCTTTTTCCATAATTTGGTTATTGTTGAAAGTGCTGCTATAAACATTGAGGTACAAGTGCCCCTCTGCATCAACACTCCTGTATCCCTTGGGTAAATTCCTAGCAGTGCTATTGCTGGGTCAGAGGGTAGATCTGTTTTTAATTTTTTGAGGTACCTCCACCCTGTTTTCCAGAGGGGCTGCACCAGTTTGCATTCCCACCAACAGTGCAAGAGGGTTCCCGTTTCTCCACATCCTTGCCAGCATCTATAGTCTCCTGATTTGTTCATTTTAGCCACTCTGACCGGTGTGAGGTGGTACTCAGTGTGGTTAATTCTTATTAAAAGTAATGCCAGCACCATTTTATGCTGCCGTCTATTCACAGAAGTAACACTTCTTCCTTGGGAAAATCCTATGAAAATCCTAGATGTTGATTCTAGGAAATACTGCCCTAACTTCCTATAAATGGAAACCCTTTGTTCTACTGTGTCATAGATGATGAGCTTAGATATTGACTTTTTAAAAATATTTATTTGTTTTTGAGAGAGAGAGACAGACAGACAGACAGAGCATGAGTGGGGGAGGGGCAGAGAGAGAGAGGGAGACACAGAATCCGAAGCAGGCTACAGGCTGTTAGAACAAAGCCTGATGTGGGGCTCAAACTCAGGAGACATGAGATCATGACCTGAGCTGAAGTCAGATGCTTAACCAACTGAGCCACTCAGGAGCCCCTGGAGATTTAGAACATTTTATATTCATCTGTTTCCAGGGTGGGAGTCTAATATAATGATATATATTTTAAAAAAATGTAACATATCAGATATCAAATAAGAAACTCCACAAACTCAACAGATGCCTGCAAGTAATCTCCAGAAACTAAAGAGGTTAGGTTTAAAAGTTTCCCATTTATTTATCATACCAGGGAACTTAAGTCTTTTCCAGTGAAGGTAAAACAAGTTCATTAGAAGCTTTCTCCTATAAAATGAGGATGTCCACACACTCATCAAAGAGCAGATGGAAGTTCTGTGAACTCCAACCCTATAACACTCCTCTGTGCCCTCTTAGCAAACTAACACATCTCTTATACTAACACATAATTTTTTATTTCAAACAGTCTACTTATTTTCCAACACTCTGTCTAGCATGATTTGAATTAAACAACAGAGATTGTTTTCTGTTCTTTATTTGCTTCCTTAACAAGTAGTTCTGAAGATACGGGAAAGATCTAGAGAATACCTCTAAGTGTTTAGTAACATCAGAGAAACCATTTGGGCCTGGGGATTTCTGAAGGGGCTACCTACTCTCAGCTGTTGTATAACTTGCAGAAAGTTTTATTTATTAGTTGTAGAACCATTTCCCACAATAGAACCAACAAGTCAGTACCCTAAGTGAAGAATTAGCTGTGCTGCACTCATTAATGCTGATGAAGGTGGCACAGTTCCATCACATTGTACTGAAAAGAATTACAGCTCCGGGCCCCTGGGTGGCTCAGTTGGTTGAGCCTCCGACTTCCCCTCAGGTCATGATCTCACAGTCTGAGTTTGAGCCCTGCGTTGGGCTCTGTGCTGACAGCTCAGGGCCTGGAGCCTGCTTTGGATTCTGTGTCTCCCTCTCTCTCTGACCCTCCCCCGCTCATGCTCTGTCTCTCTCTCTCTCTCTCTCTGTCAAAAATTAATAAACATTAAAAAAAATTTTAAGAAAATAATTACAGCTCTTACGAGTTCTTAGTTTTGTAAGTTGGGCAGGAGGGATAGTACAATGATGTGGGTGCTTGTGTGTGTTTCCACGAGACTTGCATTTCACAAAGAGTAAATATTTAGTTTAAGCCTCATATATATAAACGATTTCTTTTGTGGAATACAAAAGCCAGACATGTTTATTTCTCTTCATATAAGGGATCCATTTAAGGCTGTTACTTTTATTTATCCATCTAAATTTTCCAAAGGAAAGAAGATATTGGTAGGGACTACTTCTGTCATAAGTGAAGTGATTACAAAGTTTTCCATTTGCTCTCCAACAGTAAAGTTTTAAAGTGTTTTCGTTTTATTTTAGATGTGTCAATTTTATTTGTGAATCCAACTGATCTACTCCCTTCCAGTAAAAGTATCTTGTCAGTCAAAGCTTAGAGGAGTACCATAAGTAACCAAAACACAATTTTAACAAATAATAGATGTTTACTAATGTGATGGAGGTTACAACTCTAAGACAGTATACATGCATTTGTGTATAATCAAGAATAACAGAATTGGCATATAATCAGCATAAAGAAGAGAAACATTTTGACATTACCAAAACTGTTACAGTGAACATGAAAACACAAACATGTGCGCGCGCGCGCACACACACACACACACACACCCATAAACATTGTCAATAGTATGGTATACTTAATCAAAATCCAGTTCTTTCCACAGACGTAAAAAACTGCCATCAAAAATCCAACACTGTTTGTTTGCATTTGTTTTTAAGGAGACAAAAAGGCAAAAACACAAACACTAAGTAATTTATATCTAACAAACATTAGATGAGGGATACACAAGATAAAAAGATGTAAAATGAGACACATAAATAAAACATGTAGGGAGGAATAAAAATGTAATGCTTTTACAATGTATTAAAAATTAAGTGACCATCAACTCAAGGTAGACTATAATGTAAGATGTTATATATGAACCTAATGGTAACCACAAATCAAACCCTAAAATTGATATACAAAAAATAAAGAAATTTAAGCATAATACTAAAGACAGTAATCAAACCACAATAGAAGAGAGTAAGAAAAGACAAAGAAGAACTACAAAAACAACCAGTAAACAATTCACAAAATGGCAATAAATACCTAGTTATAAATAATTTAACTATAAATGGAATAAATGTTCTAATTAAAAGACATAAGGAGAATGAATGTATTTAAAAACAAACAAAAAAACAAGACCCATCTATGCTGCTGACAAGAGACTCACTTCAGTCCTAAAGACACATACAGGCTTAAAGTGAAGAGATAAAAAAACATCCATCACGCAAATGGAAAAAATAATACAATAATTAATTAAAAAACAGGGATAGAAATACTTATACAAAATAGTTTAAAACAAAGACTATAGAAAGAGACAAAGAAGGGCACTATGTAATGATAAAAGAAATAATCTAACAAGAGGATATACAATTGTAAATCTCTGTGCACACAATAGAAGCGTGACTGAATACATAAAGCAAATATTAACAGACATAAAGGGAGAAATTGACAATAATGTGCTAATAGTAGGGCACTTTAACATCCCAGTTACATCAGTGTATACATCATGCAGACAGAAAAGCAACAAGGAAACTGCAATTTTATATGACTAGATTTACCTAACAGATATATACAGAACATTCCATCCCAAACCAGAATATACATTCTTTTTAAGTGTACATGCAATATTCTCCAGTATAGATCATGTTAGGATGAAACGAGTCTTAGTAAATTTAACAAGACTCAAATCATAGCAAGTGTTTTTTCCAGCCGCAATGGTATGAAACTAAAAATGAATTTTAAGAAAACAACCTGGAAAAAAAAACCCATAATATATGGAGGTGAAACAACATGCTACTAAACAACCAATGGCTCCATGAAGCAATCAAAATGGAAATAAAAAAATACATAAAGATGAATGAAAATGAAAACACAATATTCCAAGTCTTTGAGACATAATAGCAGTTCTAAGAAGGAAGTTTATAGCAATACAGGCCTTTGTCAAAAAACAGGAAAAGTCTCAAATAAACAACTTAACTTATACCTAAAGAAGCTAGAACGAGAGAATAAACCCTAAAGCAGCAGCAGAAGGAAATAAAGATTAGAGTGGAAATAAATTAGAGACTATGACAAAGCAGTAGAAAAGATCAATGAAACCAAGAATTGATTCTTTGAAAAGATAAACAAAATTAATAAACCTTTAGCCAGACTCCTCAAGAAAAAAGAGTGGGTACTCAAATAAATGAAATCAGAAATAAAGAAGAAATACAAAGAATTATGAGAATATTATGAAAACTTTTATGCCAACAAACTGGACAGTCTAGGAGAAATTTTAAAAAAATTCCTAGAAACCTAAAATTTTCCAAAACTTAATTGGTAAAATATAGAAAATTTGAACAGACATATTACTAGTAACAAAATTGATTTGATAATCAAAGAACTCAACAAACAAAAGTCTAGGACCAGAAGGCGTCACAGGTGAATTCTAACAAACATGTAGTGAAGAAATTGTATCTATTCTCACACTATTGCAAAAAGATTAAAAAAGGAGTGACAACTTCCAAATTCATTCTAGGAGGCCAGCGTTACCCTGATACCAAAAGAAGACAAATGCCAAAACAGGAAACTACAGCCATTATCTTTGATGAACACGTATTCAAAAATATTCAACCAAATGGTAACAAACCAATTTCAACAATACATTAAAACAATCATTTGCTACAATCAAGTGGGATTATTCCAGGGAGGCAAACCTGGTTCAATATTCAACAATCAGTGTGATATTACATTAACAAGACAAAGGATAAAAAATATATGATCATTTCAGTAGATACAGAAGAAGCATTTGACAAAATAAAACATTTTTTATGATAAAAAGCCTCAGTAAAATGGGTTTAGAGGGTACAAACTTCAACATAATTAAAGCCACATATGAAACATTCATAGCTAACAACATACTGTATGAGGAAAAACTGAAAGCTTTTCCTCCAAGAATAGAAACAAGACAAGGATGCCCATTCTCAACACAGTAATTCAGCACAGTCCTGGAAGTCCTAGCTGTAGGAATTAGACGAGAAATAAAAGGCATTCAACTTGATAAGGAAGAGGAAAAACTGTCACTATATGTAGTGATACTTTATAAACAGAACCCTAAAGATTCCACCAAAGGTATTATAAGTCATAAATGAGTTCAGTAAAGTTGAAGGATATAAGTCTTAATATAAAGAAATCAGCTATATTTCTACACACTAATAACCAAGTATCAGAAAGAGAAATTATCTCATTTATATTTGCATCACAATGCAAAAAGACCTGTACTTTGAAAACTGTAAGATATTAATGAAAGAAATTGACGATAACATAAATACATGGGAAATATTGTAAAAATGTCCCAACTATCCAAAGGAATCTATAGATTCAATGCAATTCCTATAAATATACCAACAGCATTTTTCACAGAACTAGAACATATAATCCTAAAATTTGTATGAAACCACAGAAGACCCCCAATAGCCAAATCAACCTTGAGAAAGAAGAACAAAGCTGAAGGTATCACAATCCCAGATTACAAAATATACTACTAATCTGTGATAATTCAAAGAGTTTGGTACTGGCCCCAAAATACATACATAGATCAATGGACAGGATAGAGAGCCCAGAAATAAACCCACACGTATATGGTCAATTAACCTGCAACCAAGGAGGAAACAACATACGATGGGAGAAAAGACAGTCTCTTCAATAAATGGTATTGGAAAAACGGGACAGATAAATGCAGAAGAATGAAACTGTACCATGTTCTTATACCAAACACAAAAATAAACTCAAAGTGGATTAAAGACTTAAATGTGATATTGAAAACCATAGAACTCCTAAAAGAAAACATAGGCAGTACTCTCTTGGACACCAACCCTGGCAACACACATATGGGTATGTTTTCTCAGGTAAGGCAAACAAAAGCAAAAATAAATAGGACTACATCAAAATAAAACAATTTTTCACAGTGAAGGAAACCATCAATAAAATGAAAGGACAACCTACTGAATGGGAAAAGATATTTACAAAGTGATATACAAGGTAGGGGTTCACATACAAAGTATATAAAAACTTTTACAATTTAACACAAAAAATAAAACCTGATTACAAATGGGCAGAGGACCCAAATAGACATTTTTCTAAAGAAGACACAGACAGTGTCAACAGGCACAGGAAGAGGTATTCAATCAACAGGGAAATGCAAATCAAAACCACAATGAGATATCAAACCACTCAGAAAGACTAGTATACAAAGATAAGAAATAGCAAATATTCGTTAGGCTGCGTAGAAAGGGAACCTTTATGCACTGCTGGCGGGAATGTAAATTCGTGCAACCACTATAGAAAAGAGTATGGAGATTCCTCCAAAAATTAAAAATAGAAATATCATATGACCCAATAATTCCAATATGTGTATTTACCCAAATTAAAAAAAAACAAAAAACACTAATTTGAAAGGATACACACATCTCTAAGTTTAGTGTGGCTTTATTTACTGTAGCCAAGTAAAGGAATCAATTGTCCATCAATAGAAGAACGGATAAAGAAGATGTGCCACACACACACATAACGGAACACTGCTTAGCCAAAGAGAGTCAGAGAGAGGGAGAGAGATCAATCTTGCTACTTGGGACCACATAAATGCACCTAGAAGGTATTATGCTAAGTTAAATCAGAGGGAGAAAAATGAATACCACATGACTTCACTTACATGTGAAATTCAAAAAACAAAACAAACAAACAAAAAACACACTCTTAAATACAGTGAACAAACTAGTATTTGCCAGACAGGAGGAGGTGGATGGGAAGGTGGGAAAAACAGATAAAGGAGTTAAGAGGTACAACCTCCATTTATAAAATAATTAAGTCACAGAAATGAAAGGCGCAGCATGGGGAATATACTTATTCATATTGTAAGAACACTGACATATGGTAACTAGCCTAACAGTCGTGAGCATTGAGTAATGACAGAATTGTCAAATTAGTATGTTGTACACATGAAACTAATATAACATTGTATGTCAATTACACTTATATAAAAAAATGTATTCAGAAGGTAAATTGGTTGTTCCACTGAAGCAGTTATTTTTAGATTACATTTTTCACCATATAATCATATTCCACTATCACTAAAGTCATCCATACCCCTTGAAGCTCACCCTTGTAATATGAATCCAGGGGTTTAAATTGCTGAGATCATGATACTTATCCAGATGGGCTACACAGCTAGTTAGGTCCTGGGAAGCTGGGTTTATAGGCCAAGTCTGATTATATGATGAAGATAATTGCCCTCCTGCTATGAATTTGAATAAATGATATAGATGGAATACAGACACGTGATAGAGTACCTACTGTATAGGTAATCTCAGTTCACCTGTGACCGACTGTATTTCCCTACTGAGCAGATCTTGAATCCAGGAGAAACGGTATTCTATCCAGTCCTTCTCCATGTATGATCAGGTTGGGCTCTAAGCCCCAGTAGCTCGTAAAATTCAGCCCTTAGTTCTATCATTCTCTATTTAGTTTTTTGAGAGTCAGTACTGTCTTGTGGTTAAGGGCATGGATTTTAGAAATAATTGTCGACATTTAAATCATAAATTGCCACCTGTCAGCTTCTTCCCTTAGCAAGCAACCCTACTCAGCATCTCAATTTTTCTTTTTACAGACAATGAAATAATAGTGTTGCTATGGGATTATTTGAGATGACTCATGTGAAGTATTTAGAAACCTCCCTCCACACACAGGAAGCATTCAATGTGTGTTAGTTATTTTTACTGATCTCCACTCATGTCATATACGATACATTTATTTGAAGTACTTCACTATAGACAATCAGCTATTATCTGAGTGTGAAAACCACACTCTAGGACCATTTATTTGCCCTCATCAGGAATTCAGCAGAGGATGAACTAGCCATATTCTTCCAACAGCTACTATAGACACTTCAGTTACCTTTTTTCTGGTCATCGTTACCATCAAAGTTAGCTCATTAGAATAATATGTTACAATTATAACTGTGTGGGAGAAATTCTGTTAAATAACAAAGTGGTCACTGGTGATGAAATCTCACTGGTGATCTTCAAGATGTGGAAATGGACTGAAATATTTTAGGAATAATCCCAGACCTTGCATGAACAGGGATAAGGGTATAGAAAAGACTGCATCCTTCATCTATCCATTTGAGCATGACATCCTAGGCTTCATTCTTAAATATTTCTTGATGACCTGACTTAGTAAGTTTAGCCTGATCGAACAATGGAATGTTGTCCCATTTGCCTGAAGTACATCTGTCCTGTAAGTTATTTTTTTAACTGGAACTTTAGCAAAATTTTAAGACACATCATATACTTGATTCCTAATACATATTGGCATCTGTGATCAAATGTTCTGAGACTTGCTTATACTGCTGGGAATTACCTTTGCTTGTTTCAAACTGTTGACAGCTATTAATAGTTACCAAAAGAACCCACTGCTTGTGCATAGGTAGAGGAGTTTGGGCCAGTATATAACAGCATGCCTCCCTAAGTCAACCAGACTGTTAATTCTTTGAGAACATAAGCCAAAACTTATTTACCATTTGTTTATTCAGTAAATATTTATTGACAACCTAGTAATTACAAAGTATTGTTATGGGTAGTTGGGATCTTCAGATGACTAAATTAAGGTCTTTATTCTCAATAAACTCGCAATTTGGCGAACTCTTTTTTTCTTCATAATCTTTCTTACAATGACTTGTATAGAATACATTCCTGACAATACTCAGCTAATAGATAGTTGAAAGATACCTTCTCCCCCAAAATTTATTTCCTAAAACACATTACCCCTTTCTCCCTCTAACTTCAGGGGAGCTCCTTGAAAATTTTCCTAGTAGATATTCAAACATGTTTGTCTTCAACTAAAACTCACCAAAATAAAATTGTTTTGTGAAAAAACTGCTCTGTTATAAGCTAACTAGATTGACTGTCCTTGCTTTGATAAAAGATTCATGCAAGAGAACTCAGTTGTATCTGAAAGCGTTTCCACCAACATAAAATAAAACAGTTCCCTGCATTTTTCCCCTCTAAATTGGATTTTTAAATTTACTTTTTACCTAAGGCCTTTCTGTCAGAAATCGTTTTTCTTATAAAAGCAGTATGTTTTATGCTGATCCTATAATTCATAAGTGCTGTGAAGTGGAAATTGGGAATTAAGGCAAAGTTTAACTCGAACTTATGATTTTGTTTCCTTATATTTTATTTTTCATGTAATCTAGTACAAAGGGTAACCCTTTGGCAGAGTCGCTCAGTAGATATCAGATTTTGCTTGACTCTCATTTTGTGATCTTCCTCTTGGGCCCCTTGTTCTCCCCAGTGTACTCTGTGATACTTAATAATGGACCCGAGCGACACATCATTCATCAGACCTTTCCTTTTTCCTCTCTCTTTTAAGATGTAACTTCAGTAGAGTCATTTCTATATGATAGGTGACTAGGGGTGCTAATATTTTAAATGAGCACATCCTCAGTGAGGCATCAGCTAACTCATGATTTTTTCTTCCTTGGAAGCAAAGTATTTTAATTCTGTTACAATGGCCTGTTGCCTTAAGAAACCTCCCTCAGCTAGACAATTTCTAGTACTTTAGCAAAGAAGCAAAGTATTTTCATGTCAACAGGGACTTTTTTTTTTTTAACTCCACAATAAAATCTCATATTGTCTGCACACATGGATGTAAAAAGTCATGTGGTTTGAGCTTGTGGAAATAGCAGATCCTTGATTAAGGAGAACTCAAAATTCTATTTGCAGTTTAAGTCACTTAACAAATGGGAAAATAGTTTTCTAATTGAATTAAAATTAAGTTGTCTTTATAAGCAGTAGTAGAGTAAGTCAGTGGATTAATCGCAAATTGTATTGATGACAGCTAGTGATAAAGCCAATGTAATGGTATCCAACAGGATTTACATATGGCAATAGTCAAGTTGCAGTTATCACTGAAATAACATATCAAAATCAAAAAGACCCAGTATTTGAAAAGCTGTAGTCACCCAGAGATGGCTTCCATAGGGCTTTGTGCACTGACCACTGAATGAAGCATCAGGGCCTCCTATTTGCTTGGGGTCTAATGTATCTAATTTGATTTTAGCTTAGGTATCTTAGCTTTGATTCTCTCAGAAGCACAGAAGAGACAAGAAGTCAAGTGCAGTTATTTGATTTAGGAGGTACAACCTATACCTAGGGGATATGTAAGACAAGCAATAAAGGTTCAGTAATTTATTTCTTTTTTTAAAGAGAGAGTGCAACCAAGGGAGGGGTAGAGAGAGAGGGATAGAGACAGAATCACAGGAGAGAGAGAAAGAATGCCAAGCAGGCTCTGCACTGTTAGCACAGAGCCAGATGCAGGGCTCAATCCCACGGACTGTGAGATCATGACCTGAGCCGAAATCAAGAGTCAGATGCCTAAAAATGACTGAGCCACCCAGGTGTCCCTATCCTTTTGAACTTCCTTCTCTCCTTTCCTTCCCTTTCCCTTCCTTTCCTTTAGAAGAGGCAGGGAGAGGCACAGAGAGGGACAGAAAGAATCTCAAGTAGACTCCATGTGGTCAGCACAGAGCCCCATGTAGGGATCCAACTCATGAACCATGAGATCATGACCTGAGGTGAAATCCAGAACTGCATACTTAAGTGACAGAGCCACCCAAGTGTCCCAAGGACGAGTTATTAAGCTAACATAGTGTGCTGTGAAAGTCTGGGAACTGTGTAAAAACACATGCCTCGGGTGCCTAGGTGGCTCAGTCAGTGGAGTGTCCGACTTCAGCTCAGTTCATGATATCACGGTTCGTGAGTTCGAGCCTGACATCAGGCTCGCTATGATCATTGCAGAGCCTGCTTTGGATCCTCTGCCACCCTCTCTCTGCCCCTCCACTGCTCAGGCTTTCTCTCTCTCTCAAAAAATGAGTAAACAGTAAAACAAAACAAAACACATGCCTCAGAATTTTCTTGCCCAAGGGACCAGTATATTTATACTGCAATTTCTGAGAGTCACTGGTTGGGGGATATCTGAGAGACATTAATTCCTTGGCACATTCCCCTTGCTGTAGGAGTGGGAAACAGGCCTTCTGAATGTCCAAGAAAAGTTCTCAAGCACAGAGATACTAATTCTGGCCAAGTGGGGTTGGCTAGCCTACACTGGAACAATAAAGTCTGAGGAACATGAGTGGGGTGCTGACAACATCTGCTCCATTAGAGAAGTTCAGTATTCCTTTACTTTTAATCAATGCCTGAGGAGGTCAGTAAATAATAGTATCTTGCCCATGGGAAATTATTTCTTTAGTGTGTAACAGGTAGCCTAGAAATGCATAAATTCAGTAAGCATTCCAGATCTTCTTCAGCAGACTAATGAGATCATCAAGGACCCAGGTTATTCCCATCCTTCTCCACTATCTCTAACATAGTAGCCTTAGTCCTCATCCATCTAGTAATCACATGGTTCCAAGATAGCTGCTCCAATGTTAAGTTTAAAGGGGGGAAATGAAGGAGAAAGAGGGAACAGTCCAACTACTTCATTTCATAGCCTTATATCTTTAACCAGAAAACAATCTTTACCAGAAGACATTTAACAAAACTCCAATAATTGTGGCAACTATTGAGTCACATAGCCAACCTTACCTGCAAAAACAAGTTTATGGCCGTATCAGTCAAGTTCAGTGTCAGAAATAAAAGTCTTTGTAAGTATTTTAAGCAGAAAAGCATTTAACATAAGAATTAGAAGCTTACCAAATTACAGGCAAGACTAGAGGAGTTCTAATCTGAACCCAGGTGATTCCTACAACTACGTAGCTGAATTTACACACGAAAGCTATGGTGAAGCCACAGGTAAGAAACTGGGGACAGACGAGGATATTAATGTTAACTGCTGAGATTAGGGACACTGACCTGAGGTGTGATCCAGTGATTGGAAGCCAGAACCAGAAAATCAAGACTTCTGGGAATACAGCAACACAGGCCAGAACAGTGCTAGGAACACAAGAAAGAAACATGTAACCACGTGAGGAATTGTTATTCCGGACACCTGCTACAAAGGAATCCGGGGAACACAGAAATTAAAATGAGACTAACTTGAACTGAAGACCCCAAACCATGACACTTGTTCTATGGTTAAACACACTGCATTTCTATAAATATCAGGGTTCTGTAAGCAAAGGAAAAGTTGGGAGCAATGACAATTAGAAAACCAATTAATAATACTGGGCTCAGCCCTCCCTCCAGGAATGAAATGAGGGTTTTAGTTTTCACTGAGGGTGGTGAGGATACTACTCTAAGTCCCCAGTTTCTTCTTCATTATCTGTAAAGATTCCTTACCATCTTTGGCTTAGTTCAGGATTTACAGCCATAGGTCTCTGGCTAATCCTTGATAATGAATATAGGGAAGAATGACATCAATAGAAGGTAACAGAGCAATGACAGGTGCTTCAATAAAAATATATGTGTGGTTTTTTTTTTTGTTTTTTACCTAAACTAGAAATCAGTTAAGTTTCTCTTGAGACTTAGGAATTTTCAAATACAAGATAGTTCATACCATTGATGATCATTTTTGTTCTTATTCAGAAAAGTGTAATTGTATTACAGCTAAATTTTATCTTGGAATGGATATCCACAATCATTTGTAATTAAATTAGTTCAATTTTGTTTATTTGTCTAAAATAAAGGATTATTTATATTAACATACATGACATTGAAGCATTCATAGAAGCATGGCATGTTGGATATTATTCCTTGTGATATATTTTAGGCAAATAATATCAGATGCTAATATGTAGTTGGTTCTTACAGAGGGAAAGAGGAAATCTCATGCTGTTTCTGCTTGCTAGCCATCTTACTGTAAGGCACTAAAATGTTGCCTATACACTCAGTGAAAATGATTTAAAAGTTCTGCAAGTGAACAACATTAAGAGGTTATGAAACCCTGACTAGTATTCTGGCTCTATCAAGAGCAGGAGTCTGGTTCACGCACAAGGAAAAGCTTTTACAGGGGCGCCTGGGTGGCTCAGTCGGTTAAGCATCCAACTTCGGCTCAGGACATGATCTCACAGTCCGTGAGTTCGGGAGCCTGCTTCAGATTCTGTGTCTCCCTCTCTCTGACCCTCCCCCGTTCATGCTCTGTCTTTCTCTGTCTCAAAACTAAATAAACATTAAAATTTTTTTTTTAATTTTTTTTTCAACGTTTATTTATTTTTGGGACAGAGAGAGACAGAGCATGAATGGGGGAGGGGCAGAGAGAGAGGGAGACACAGAATCCGAAACAGGCTGCAGGCTCTGAGCCATCAGCCCAGAGCCTGACGCGGGGCTTGAACTCCCGGACCGCGAGATCGTGACCTGGCTGAAGTCGGACGCCTAACCGACTGCACCACCCAGGCGCCCCTAAAACTTTTTTTAAAGAAAAGGTTTAACAAAATACATTCCTCACTCTCACAAGAAGAGATTAAGAGGTTTGTTTCACTCCCTAACAATAAGAACATTAAGGTCCAAAGAGTATTTGGAATGTATGGAAATGTAAAGATTTAGGATAAGTGATCTTTACATAAGATGGAGTTACTATGTCTGCTGGGAGATTGCCTTCAGCCATTACGAAGTTCGCTCAGGGCTCACCTTTGAAGTTTTCAGGGACTTAAAAAACCTACCACAAAATATTTATTTTGAAATTAAATGAAGAATCAAGCAGAGAGTGCTATGAATTTTCTACAAATGTACTGTTAATTCCCATAATGCCACTAAAATACTGAAAAAAATCAAGACACTCAACCATAAATATATCAGCCTTTTAATGTATCAAGGCAGCAGAAAAGGGTAAGAGAAGAGGGTCTATAGTGGGATCATAAGAACTTTGGCACGGTAAGTGGGTAAAGAGAATTTAGTAGGCATTTATATAGTCATTGCCATTAAAATTTTCTTTCAGTATTTCTTCAGGAGACACCAACTTTGGAGTGGATCATTTTTAACGTGAGCTCTTAATGAGGCTGTCCTCTTTAATATATCTGACACTTAAATAGGAACCATAACAAAATAATTAATATATAATAGTATTAATTTTCCTGTATTAGTAATGTCAGGTGATGCTTGGGCATCTGGACTTAGCACAGTGAGAAACTTTTGAAGTTACTGACTCGAATGATGTCAGTTTATACTTTATCACATCATTGTATTTTGTGAGCTAGGTAGTCTTTTTAAACATATTCAACAAATCAGGAATTGCGAATGTGGAGAAAATTAACTTGGGCAAGATGACACATCTAGTAATATTAGGAAAGGTAGACTGAGTCTCAGATGCCTGAGTCCAGACCCTAACTTCTCAGACTCCTAACTATATCCCGTGCTTACATGTGCATTTAATGTTCGCTTTAGAGGCACAGAAATAAAGCTATCCCTGATACTGGTTTCATGGCAATAACGTGGAACATCCATTTTAACTGTGCTTCAGTTACATCTGGATTGGACAAAGTTTTTCAAATAAAAACAGTAGAGATAAATATTATATGGGTAATGAGGAGGATAAGAAGTCATAAATCATTTTTGCTGACACTCTCTCGGCCGCCATATCTACATGCAATTATAAGAACTCTTTTCTTGTGTATTACGCTTAGAAAATGATGGCCTCATTTTTAAGGTGCTTTAGAGCAATCAAACAAACATGAAATATGAAAGCGTAGAAGCTAGAAGTTGGTCCCCTTTACTTCTGTCTCCTCACCCGCTAGCTTATCCTTCTATCAGTCTGCATGGACCTTCCAGAAAACCTAATTGTGACAACTTTTTTAAAAGGCTGTGACCCAGAAGTCATCACTGCCAGCATCTTCGTATCTAAACAAACCTCTCTTCACCCACATCCAATATATGATCACTTGAACAATGTTGCTGACTTGGATGGTTCCCAAGCTCCTTTTATCAGTATGCCAGTTCACACTTAAAATTGGGTTAAAAGGTGAAAACTACCCTTCTTTATCAGGTCGCTACTGTAAGACCCCAACTTCTCCATTTTGAAGAGCCTCTGAGCTTACATACTATTCCTAAGCTCATATTTTTCTAAAATCAAAGCCCAGTGCACTAGGATGTGCCTGACCAAACTGATGAGGACCCAGTTATAGACCTGCCAGAAATTTGGCTAAGAAGCAGATTCTGTCAGTGTCACTCTGCCAAAGTAGGAAGTTAAAAAAAAAAAAAAAAATATATATATATATATATATATATATATATATATATATATATATAAATTGAGACTAAGTTATAGAACGAAAAGGAAAGCAAACTGTCAAGTCAAGACTGGAGAAGAGCTTGGACAAACTGAAAAAATAACGAGTCCTCAACTGTACACAGAAGAGGCATCATTTAGAGTATTTCTCAGAAACCTGGAGACATGGCATTGAGATGTCTTATCTACGTCCCTAATTGTCTTTTGCTTGCTACAGAAAATAATTACCATTTTGATCACCCATCCCATATATCCCTATAATTTTAATGTAGTCACCATAGCTACTTGAGATTGTGGTAGTCACTAATGTACAACTTTTTAACAGCCTATTTATTTGTTTGATCTCGGTCTTCACTTTTGTGTTTAACGTTTTACTTTGTGTTGATTTTGGCACCATTTAATTTTATTAGTTTTTATATTTGTCACCAACAGTAATGACTCAAACATTGAATTACTCTTTGCTTGAATGAGTCACTCCAATTTTCCATTTCACTGATCTTTTAAATACATTTATTTAAAGAATTTAACCTTGAAAAATAGAATGAACCATAAGAAGAATGCCCATTTTAAGAAGGATTTTCAAACATTTCTCTACAAGCAATAGTGAAATGAAATAACCTTGCAATTTTGACCATAAAGTAGCAATCAACTTCCCATAATGTTAAAAACTCAAGAGTATAATAATGATAAAGTTGGAATATAACTCAGCCACCAAATATTCCAATGCCTTTAAGTGTTTTATTTTCCTACAACTTGATGGCTTTATATGACTCAATAGATTAATGAATACAAGAAATCTAAAGATTAAGCCCATAAATAATATGATGTGGAAATGAAAAGAAAGCAATGAAGTGACAAAATGTTTTTGAGAAAGAATCAAATAAACTTCCGTTGAATAAGCTGTTTGACAGGATGCTTTTCCTGTGGAAGCCTTTAATTGCTGTCAAATGCTTTCTGTAATTAGGTCCTAGTCTGTCTTTAACCTCTGTAATACATTACATTCAACAAAAGACTTAAAGTATTAAGGAATTAAGATATTATTTTAAAGTAAAATTGTATGATGATGTTCAAGATTTGTGACGTGCAAGACTGTTCATTTAAAAAAATAGAAAAATTCCTCTGGATATTTTGTCTTATTTCTTTCTACGATTTATCCTAAAGATGCTCTTTATGTTTATAAAGCCTTGAATCCTAGAAAACAGTTCTTAAAATCAGATTCAAGAAATAAAGAAAAAGGGGTTAGTGAGAAATCCTACAAACAGACTTCAGAGTAAAGATGGTTTAAAAACAGGTCTTCTCCACCAATAAATCCCGCTGAAATAATCGTCATTTTAAAAAAAGTAAGCCACAACAACAGGGAAAATAAGAAACCATGGAAAATCTTTCAGAAGGAAAGCAGATAAATGGTGGTAACTGACAGCAGGCACAAGAAATCTCAATCTTTAGCCAACAGTGAAGAACTTCCAAATGATTCACACTGTGCTTCTGAAAGTAAGGGTAAAGATGAAGCTAATACCGGAAGGACTGACTAATGATTCCTCGAAGTTAAGGGACTGAAACACCCATTCCCCAGCCAAGAAAACAGGGAGGGCTCTGTAATGGGAGGCCCCATGTGCATTCAAGTGCACGAAGATTTAGTAATTATTTACTTACTGAATGTTGAAACACTTCAACACCCTTCTTTTACATGTGCCTCAAGATGCCAGTAGCCAAACCTATCCTCTCAGATGACTGGAAAATTTTCCTGTAGCAAATCGTCCAGGTAAAGGTGAAACAACTAAACATACAACAGGAGGTCCCTAATACAATGACACAAAAGATAATGCTCTGACACCGAAACCTGCATATGACAATCCCTACCCATCAGCATAGTGTTTCCACTAAGATTTTTATTTTCCCACTTTTAAAAATGAATAGATAGGGGCACCTGGATGGCTCAGTTGGTTAAGTGTCTGACTTCAGCTCAGGTCATGATCTCGCGGTCCGTGAGTTCAAGCCCCGCATCAGGCTCTGTGCTGACTGCTCAGAGCCTGGAGTCTGTTTCCGATTCTGTGTCTCCCTCTCTCTCTCTCTGACCCTCCCCTGTTCATGCTCTGTCTCTGTCTCAAAAATAAATAAATGTTTAAAAAAATTAAAAAAATGAATAGATAACTAAAGATCATTAGCAGGAAAAACCTCTAACTCGCAAACACACAAACAAACAAACAAACAATGTGAATACAAGATTAAAAAGAAGAAAAGGGGAATCCTGTCTGTGAAAATGGTATATTAAGTAGTTTCAAGAGTTCCCAACTCCATAGAAACTGAAAAATGTCAAAATTGTCAGAATAAACTGTTTTAACTCCACAAAATAGTCAAAGCTTTAGCGATACCAAACAAATGTTGAATCAAGAAAAAACTCACTTGAAACTGATAGGAAGCCTTTACACATTTTCACTCATCTTTGGCCCTCCCCCCTCACTGGCAAGGCAGTGGTGAGGAAGACTAGACTCTCCACCCCCAGGGTCAAACCCTGCTTTGAGGTCCAGAGAGAGCTGAAAAGGTCTTATTCTGCAAGAACTTGTCTGTCTGCTTTGCCCTATTGGGAGCCTACCCAAAGGACTGATCGAAGGCGCCTGCCTTTGTTTTGCTTGAGTCACAATTCTCTGACTTAGTTCCCTTAGCATTACACTCCCTAGCGAGGCAAGAGGGTGGAGGTTGAAATAGGTGGTGAGGACTAAGGAATGTACTTGTCGTGATCAGCAGCGCGTGCTGTATCAAATTGTTCAATCACTATGTTGTACACCTAACAAACACTGTATGTTAACTGTACTGAAATTTAAAACAAAATCAGGGGCGCCTGGATGGTGCAGTTGGTTAAGCCTCCGACTTCAGCCAGGTCACGATCTCGCGGTCCGTGAGTTCGAGCCCTGCGTCGGGCTCTGGGCTGATGGCTCAGAGCCTGGAGCCTGTTTCCGATTCTGTGTCTCCCTCTCTCTCTGCCCCTCCCCCGTTCATACTCTGTCTCTCTCTGTCCCAAAAATAAATAAACGTTGAAAAAAAAATTAAAAAAAAAATAAAACAAAATCAAAGAAAGGGACTCTCTCAGCAGAGTAGGGGCTATGCAGAGGGCATTCTGTGAAAATACTTCAATGTCCACCAACAACCTGCTGTTGCTTGAGGCCAGAGAATCAAGTTGAGGCAAACAACAGACGTGCTGAAAGCCTGGGGGGGAAAGTTGCAGAGAGTTTCTTTGGGAAATGAGGTCAGTAAAAAGCGCCCACATATGGAAGAATTTAGAAAGACAAATGAATTTTAAGTGCAGGAGGCCTGTTCAGAAAAGGCATGAAAAACCCTTCAGCTTTTACCTCTGATTCTAGGTACACACCCGGAGAAAGAAATGAAGGCTGCGTCAGGACTCTTAAGGAGCCTGGCGATGTGTTACAGAACCCCCCCTTCTCCTTCTGCCACCGCATTCCCTTCCCTGTTTTCCTCCTTCTTTTCTTTTGGACAACTGAAGAAGTGAGGATTTCAAAGTTCCCACGTGACAAAAACTACAGACTTCGTAAAAAAAAAAAAAAAAAAAGTCTAGAAAAGTGACAAAATAAACTACGACACACAGCAACCTACAAAACATACCCCGAGGAGAGGGAGTGTGATTTCCAGATCCACCACATTATAACACTCAACATTTCTGGTTTTAACAAAACATGACGAAACCAAGCAAGGCAAAGCAACAAAAGGGTAGGTAAATTCACAACAGACACTATCTTTTCTGTCCGATTTCTGAAAAATCATTGCCAAACGTGCCCTCTATACTTTCTCATCAGACTTCTATGGCTTGGCGTTGTCATGTTTAAGTCTTTAGTTCATTCGCAGTTGCTTTTTGGGTATGGTGTAAGGTAAGGATCTAATTCCATCACTTATTTCTCAACACCGTTTTGGGTGTCCTTTCCGCATAGCATATCCCGACTCTGCTATGTATTCTTGGCATCTCTGTTATTAGTAGGACTGTATAGGCAGGGGTTTAGTTCTGGGCTCTCATTCTGTTCCATCGGTCTGTTTGTGTCTATGCTAGAACAATACTGTTTTTATTACTGTAACTGTGCAACATACTTTGAAATCAAGAAGTGTGATTCTGTCAACTTTGTTATTCTTGCTCAAGATTATGTGGCTATTTGTGGTCCCATGCAAGTTTTAGGATTTTTTTTTCCTAATTTTGTTAAAGATATTTTTGGAATTTTGATGGGGATTGCACACAATCTGTCAATGGCTTGGCAAAATATGGTCATTTTACAATATTAATTCTTCCAATCCATGAACATGAAATATATTTGTCATTTGTGCCTTAATTTCTTTTATCAATACTTTATAGTGTTCAGTATATAGATATCTCATCTCCTTGGTTTGCTAGTATTTTGTTGAGGACTTTTACCTATATGTTCTTCAAAGATAATGGCCTGTAATTTTCTTTTCTCACAGTATTTTTACCTGGTTTTGGGATCAGACCAATCCTAGTCTCATAAAATGAGTTTGGAAGTAGTCCTGCCTTTTGAATTTTTTGAAGAGTTTGAGAAGAATTGGTATTTTTCCTTAAATGTTTGGTAAAATTCACCTGTGAAGCCATCTGGTGCTGGGCTTTTCTTTTTGGGGAGGTATTTGATTACTGATTCAATCTCCTTAATTATTATGGTCTGCTTACCTTTTCTATTTCTTCATCATTTAATCAGTAAATTCATTGGTAGGTTGTATGTTTTTAGAAATTCACTGATTTCTTCTAGGCTATCCTATGTACTGGTGTGTAAGTATTCAAAGCAGTGTTTTATGATTCTTTTTATTTCTGGGTTATCGGTTGTAATGTCTCTTATTTTAGTTCTGATTTGAGTCTTTTATCTTAGTGTAGCTAAAGGTTTGTCAGTGTTATCTTTGTGAAATGTCAGCTCTTAGCCTAATTCATCTTTTCTATTCTTTCTCTTCCCCCTATTTATTTCTGCTCTCATCATTGTTATTTCCTTC
This sequence comes from Prionailurus bengalensis, assembly GCF_016509475.1. Classification (NCBI taxonomy): domain Eukaryota; kingdom Metazoa; phylum Chordata; class Mammalia; order Carnivora; family Felidae; genus Prionailurus; species Prionailurus bengalensis. The sequence continues at coordinate 131,583,092 of NC_057343.1, forward strand.
CTTATGCTGACATTGGGTATAGTTTATTCAGCTTTTTCTAATTCTTTAAGGTGCAAAGTTGGATTAGTTATTTGACATCTTTCTCTCTCTTTTTATTGACGTAGGCATTTATCACTATAAACTGCCCTCTTGGAACTGGTTTGGCTGCATCCCTAAGTGTGGGTATTGTGTTTCCATTTTCATTTGTCTCATATGTTTTGATTTCTTCATTGAAATCAGGTGTGTGCTGTCACTATCCTAGCTCTCCTCCTGTTAACTGACTTCTAATTTCCCAACACTATAGTCAGAAAAGATGTTTGATAGGATTTTAATATTAACTTTGTTAAGGCTTGCTTTGTAGCCTACCATACAATCTATACTGGAAAATGCTTCACATGCACTTGATAAAAATGTGTGTTCTGGTGTTGTTCAATGGAAAATTCTGTATAAATGTATTAGTTCCATTTGGTCTAAAGTGGAGTTCAAGTAAAATGTTTCCTTCATTTTCTGTATGGATGATCTACTCACTTTTAACAGTGAGATATTAAGAACCCCCACTATTATTGTAATGCTATTTATTTCTTCATTCAGATCTGTTAATATTTGCTGTATATATTTAGATTTTCCTGTGTCAGATGTATTTGTCTCTTGTAACAGTTTTTTATCTAAAATTTGTCTGTGACATGAATGTAGCTGTTCTTGCTGTTTTCATTTCCACTTGTATGAACTACAAGTCCCTTCACTTGCAAGCCTTAACACTTTATGGAGTCTCTTATAAGCAGCTTATAGTTGGTCTTATTATTTTTAGTCCACTCAATTACTCTTTCTATTGCAGAAGTGAATCCATCTAATTACTGATAACTAAAAATTTACTGTTACCATTTTAAAAATTGTTTTCTGGCTGTTTTGAAGTTCTTTTATTCCTTTTTTCCTGTCTTGCTGTCTTCCTTTGTGATTTTAAATTTTCTGTGATAGTTTTTACATGAGTATTATTTCTTTGAAGTTTGGTACAATGCCCCAGTAAAACTATCTGTGTTTTAAGTAGAGTTTATGCAAAATATTTAAATATAAAATCAATGTATTTAATTCATAAAGGACTATTCACATTATCTAATTCTTCTTAAGTGTGTTTTGGAATTTCTGTCTTTCAAGAAATGTATTCATTTCATTTAAGTTACTGGACTTAAGAACTTAAGATATTAGTCATATTCACTTATCTTTTTAAGGTCAGTAGGGTCTGTAGTGATAAGCCTTCCTTGATGCTTGATGTTACTGGATATTGTAATTGGTTTCTCCTCTCACTCCCTCTCCATCCCTCCATCTCTCTTGTGAGATTGCTACAGTTTTGTCAATTCTATAAATTTCTTTCAAGTTTTTTATTTTATGTATTTATTGAAAGAGAGAGGGGGGATGCACAGAGAGAAGAGAGAGAATCTCAAGCAGGATCCGTGCTGCCAGTGCAGAGCCTTACATAGGACTCGATCTCATGGGCTTGATCATGAACTACAGTAAGATCATGACCTGAGCTGAAATTGAGTCTGATGCTTAACCAACTGAGCCACCCAGGTGCCCCTATGGATTTCTTTAAAGAATGGCTTCTGACTTGATTTTCTATACCTTTTTCTGTCTTGAATACAATTGATACTTCCTCTAATATGATTTCTACATGCTTTCAGTTAATCTTCTAATTTTTCAAGTTTCTTGAGATGGGAGCTTAGATTGTTGATTTGATCATTTCTTTTTAAGTTTAGTCTAAGAATTAAGGGCAATACTTTTCTCATTAAGTATTGCTCGACTTTGGACTTTGGACTTTGGACATGGACTTTGAAATTTTGCATTTTCTTTTTTATTCAGTTACATGTATATTTTATTACCTTTGGGACATTCTTTTTGTCCCATAAATTATTTAGAAAGATGTTTTTCACTCTCCATGTGTTTGCAGATTTTACTATTATATTTCTATTATTGATTTCTAGTTTGGGTCCATTATGATAAGAGAACATACTTTGTACTTTTATTTTAAAAGTTCATCGCACAGAAAAGATTCTAAGAAGACAATTTCTTTCTCCCCACTCTTTAAGATGTTGTTCCACTCTCTTCTAGTTGACATTAAGATGAGAGAAATGCTATTATCTCATTCCTTTATATGTACTATGCTATTTTGTCTCCTTTCAAGATTTCTCTTATTACTCTAGATTTAAGGAATTTTCCTATATCTTAGTAAATTTTTACTCGCATTTCTTTTGGCTGGGGTTTGCCAAGCTTTTTGGATCTACAGCTTTACAGGTTGCATCAAATATGGAAAACTTTTTGCCACTGTTACTTCAAAATTTTTTCTCTCCCCTTTTTCCTTTGAGAATTTTAATAACACTAACATTCCTTTTTTGGAAGTTATACCAAGAGTCACTTTAATTTTTTAAATCTTTTTTTCTCCATATTTCATTTTGAAGGCTTTCTACTGCTGTTTTCAAACCCAGTAATATTTTCTTATGTGGAAATTTATTGTTAATCTACCATAGACACTGTAGTTTTCAACTCTGGCAGCTTATTTTTGGTCTTTTCAAAGTATCTTTAACATGTTTACTTAATTTATTCAAATGTTTCAATGTCTACAAATGCTATTATCTATGTCATTATCATATTCAATTGATTTTTCTTGCTATTTGGGTGATGTTTTCCTGCTCCTTTACATGTCTTATCGTTTTATTAAATTTGAGGTTATAGATTGTTAATTTGTTGGGTCCTAGATGTCTCCTGTTTCTTTAAGTATTCTTGAGGTTCATTCTAAAATACTATTATATGGAAACAGTTCCATCCTTTCAAGTCTTGCTTTTAAAATGCTTTAGTGGTACCTGGGAGCTCAGTTAAGAGTCAGACTCTTTATTCAGCTCAGGTCACGATCTCATGGTTCATGAGTTCGAGCCCCATATTGGGCTCTTTGCTGACAGTGGGGAGCCTGCTTGGGATTCTCTCTCTCTCTCTCTCTCTCTCTCTCTCTCTGTCTCTCCCTCTTCTCCCCCATGTTCATGGTCATGCTCATGTGCTCTCTCTCCAAAATAAATAAACTTAAAAAAAATAAAATAACGTGCTTTAAACAAAACCAGAGCTGCATTTGTTCATAGGCTACCTTTGAGACAAAACCCTTCTCAGTACTTTACTGAGTACTTTACTCAGTACCCTGTATAGTATGAGATTTTCTGTGTCTTGCTGGTAGGCACAAGCATTATACCTGGGCTTAAGGGATCCTTCCCATCAGTCCTTTTACGTATTATATACTCAGGTTTAGGTAGTTTCTTCAAATCCGTATGTTGATCAAAACTCATCTGAAAAAGTGAGTGACTCTACGATTTGTAGTCTCTAGAGTTCTCTCTCTGTGCAAGCCTCTCTGCCCTGGCACTCTGTTCTATGAATTCTATCTGCTTTGACCTCCCATACTCTCCACTCTACTGACTGAGGGCAATCTCTGGATTCTATGTGGGTTCCTCTTCCCTGATCTAAGATTAGCACTTTCTTCACACACTAAACTTGGACAATATTAGTCTGAGACAGTGTTAGTGCTAACTGTTTACTTCTGGTCTCCTAGCAACCACTATGTATTGTGTAATATCTGTCTTATATCTGCTCTTTTCATGTATCATCTCTCCTTTTAAAATTTATTCTTTAATGTTTATTTTTGAGAGAGAGAGAGAGAGAGAGAGAGAGAGAGAGAGAGAGAAAGAGAGGAAGAGTGGGGGGTAGGCAGAGAAAGAGGGAGACACAGAATCTGAAGCAGTCTCCAGGCTCTGAGATGTTAGTACAGAGCTTGATGCATGGCCTGAACTCACAAGCCTTGAGATCGTGACCTGAGCCAAAGTCAGATGTGTAACTGACTGAGCCACCCAGGTGCCCCATCTCTTTGTTACTTATTTCAGGTTAGAGGATAAATCTAGTTCTTTAAAACATATTCCAAAGGTTTGTGACAATGATTTATACCAAAGAAGCCAAAGAAGTAGGAAGGTTTGCCTCTCCCTCAATATTCTCAAAGCAAATGCCTCCCCTCTTTAAAGAAGAAAATTGCAGTGATATAGTTGGTCTTCAACTAAATAATACCTTAAGAATAGTTCATTATGTCTCTGATAAGAATAGATGTAAAAAACACAAAGGGTAAATTGAAATACTGAGTTTGAAACTTTATGCCTTAAAGAAATACCTCTATTGATTCTCTGAGAGCAAGAAGCTTGTTTCAAACAGTAGAGAAAGCATTATGTCTTGGAATCACACACCATTCTAACAAATTCTGAACCTATCACTTTCTAATCATGTGGTTTTTGAGCATGTTACTTTGGCTCTGTTTTATATTCTCATCTATAAAATTGAGATACTCTTAGATTTCATAAAAGTTTCCTAAGAGTTAATACAGGTCTACAAAGTTCCTAATACTGTTAGTAGTAAAGAGTATGTATTGAGTATATAATAACATTTGGGGTGCCTGGGTGGCTCAGTCAATTAAGCATCTTGCTTTTGATTCTGGCTCAGGTCTCAATCCCCAAATCAGGGGATTGAGCCCCATTTTGGGATCTGCTCTGAGTGTGGAGCCTGCTTGGGATTCTCTCTTTTTATCTCTTTCTGCCCCTCTCTCACTCATGCTCTCTCTCAAAATAAACAAACATTAAAAAATACCTCTTGTGATTATTAATATAACTTTGTTGTTAATAAATAGAAGGCAATTTGGGCAGCCATCCTTTTTTCCCCAAAAGCTGAGATCTTTCACATGTAATTCTCAGATATAATTATTTCATTTATATTGTTATATTTGGTTGTATCATGAATTCGGACATTTTTTTAATACTGTTCAGTAAGAAAATCCCTTTGGCTTTCTTTAAGACATGAAATCATGCTAGAATAATTTTTTTTAATTTCTGGAATTGGCCTCCCCTTTGATTCACTAACAGTAATGCCAGTTGACTGTCTAGGAAATTTTATTTGTTCCAGGTTAAATTTTGCCCAAATAATTTTTTAAGGAAGACAACTGCATTGATATGGTTGGTCTTCACTATAAACTCCTTTCTAAATGATACTTCCTTGACAATAGCTCATCATGTCTTTTTTTTTTCTATATATATTGTTATCAACAAGACAAACTATTGTGACAAAAGTCTTCTTTTCAGTCACAAATTCAGGACAGTAAAGGGTAGATGGGTGCAGCATAGGCATCTACTATGGAGGACAGCATTCATTCTCTGTTTTTATTAATGTCTTCCTTGCAACAGACCATACAGAAAACATGTACGTGCTTTTTTAAGAAAAAAAAAAGTGCTGGACTTTTTAAGTTTAACTGGTTATCTTTACATTAATGCAGAGCAATAAAATGAAGGTTCTCAGAGGAACATATACCTTCCTAAACTTGCTAACTCCTAAGGTGAATTATTGAAAATAGCATATTGGAGAAAGATTGTAGATCAAATCCAGTTATGATCGTTTAATTTTACTTTCCTGATAAAAAGTGAAGAAATCCTTTCTACTGCAATTCTACTAGTTCAACTCATTTTATAAATCCCTTCAGAGATTCTCTTTTCCTTGTTATTATCATTTCAATTTCAGTGTTCTTTTTGTTGTCAATGGCTTTTAAATCAATATTCAGTCCATCTGGAAAAATGTATCCTCATCATTATATATGAGTTTTTAGTCATAACTGAACATAAAGATGTCCATTTGATTAATAACTTCACAGTAACTATCAAATATAGTTTCATTCTTACTGTTTTAAAGTATATTAAACAGGTTTATGTCAATTTTTGTTCTCATAACTCTCTACATTTTCTCAAGCTCTTTCTCTTATTAAAAAATGTGGGGGCATTAGCCCTATACTTCAGGTTAAATAATTTAAAACATTTTATAGCTATTACAAATATTAGATTTTCAAACATTAAATAGTACTGATGGCTTAAAAGCTTATTTTAAAAAGTATAGTTTCTACTCACAGTCTTAGAAACATTATAAATTTAGATATTTTTACAATACATGAAAAAATCTTCCCATTCTCCACTGTTTAAAAGTATTAAAAGAAAAGGTTAACATCTTGTTCTGTGACTATTTTCTACATTCAGGAAATGCTCGGTATTTAAATCTTGATTAAATCCTTTTTACAACATTAACCAAAGGGCTGTTATAAAAAAAATTATATGAGACCACAATAAGTGAGAATTTAATTATGGACTGTAAACTGGACCAAAAACCTGTATATGTAACCATTGAGTTTATATATTAGGTAATTAGTAAATAATATTTATGGGATGTAGCTGTAACACATTAACAAAATTCTGAGGTGGATACAGGCTTAGATGGTCATGACATACACAGGAGAGAGCTGTATATTCTTGTAGGTATAAAAGTGAAGTGATTCTAGAGCTAAAGATTTATCTGAGCTGAGGAAGTATTTTCTCACTCAGCTTCATCTTTGGTGACCATCTGTGGTTCAGGTGACTGAGAAGGCAGGAGCATAGTTGTATCGTGTAAAAGCATGCCGTGTTGCTGCTTGCCCTGTATCCTTTCTATAAACTAAGTAATGTGGTACTTGGTGAAGCCTAGTGTCTTTCATGAGCTTGATGTTCAATCATACACCAAATCACGGCTGTTAGTGAACCATGAAGGATATTTCAAAATGTTATCTTCGCATGGATTTCTACAAGGTGATGGTATAGGAAAATCCTGAACTCAGCTTCTCCCATGTATGCAACAAATCCACAGCTACATTCTAGATCACTTCTCTCTGAAAAAGTTGTGAAAATTAGATGAGCGGATTTCTCCATAACAAAGGGCAAAAAGATCAAATAAAGATGGATCTTGGCATACACCCTGTACAATGGGGACTTATCAAGAATAAATCAGGCTATTTACATCATTAAAAAGTTTTGAAAGACAATGAAGAGCTAGGGCACTTTGAACAAGAAGTTTCAACCTACACAAGGCCACTCATTTAAGACTGAATTAGGTAGCATGTTCACCTAATGTAGAGAAACAAATGCAGAGTCAAGCAAAATGAGGACAGAGAAATGTATTCTGAATGCAAAAAAACCTTAATGATACAGAGGTAAATAATCTACTGGACAAAGCATTCAAAGTGATTATTATAAAGATGCTCAATGCAGAATGAACACAATAAGAACTTCAACAAAGAGACAAAAAAATATAAAAGAGTACCAAACATAAGTTACAGAGATGAAGAACTGAAAAATCTAGGAGACTAGATGATGTGGAAAAAATGAAGCAGTAAGCTGGAAGACTAAGCAATGGAACTCACCCAGAGAAGCAAAAAGAAAACAAAAAAATTAAGTGAATATGATTTAAAGGACTTATTGGACAACATCAAGTGGAATACTGTTTCCACTCAAGAGGTCCTAGAAAGAGAAGAAAGAGGTATAAAACTTGAATAATGACTAAAAACTTCCCTAATCTGGGGAATGAAACCGATATCCAGGTCCAAGAAGCCAAGACAGTCACAATAAGATGAATACAAAGATGAAGCATAAGAGAAACCACATTATGTTATCAGCATATTTCTCAGCAGGATCTTTTTAAATCCAAAGGAAGTGGCATAACATATTCAATTGATGACAGGAAAAAAGTTCCAACAAAGAATACTCTACCCAGCAAGTTTATCATTCAGAATTGAAAGAGAGATAACAAGTTTTCCAGACTCATTACATAAGTCAACCTTACAAGAAACATTAAAAGGACTTATTTAAGTTGAGAAGTGTCACTAATAAGAAGAAAATATGTAAAAGTAAAAATCTCGGGGCGCCTGGGTGGTGCAGTCGGTTAAGCATCCGACTTCAGCCAGGTCACGATCTCGCGGTCCATGAGTTCGAGCCCCGCGTCAGGCTCTGGGCTGATGGCTCAGAGCCTGGAGCCTGCTTCCCATTCTGTGTCTCCCTCTCTCTCTGCCCCTCCCCCGTTCATGCTCTGTCTCTCTCTGTCCCAAAAATAAATAAACGTTGAAAAAAAAATTTATAAAAAAAAAAAAAAAAGTAAAAATCTCATTGGAAAAGGTAAATATACAGTTAAGTAGTAGATTAATTATTATAAATCTATGGAAATGGTTTAAACACAAAAGTGGTAAAATTAAACCACAATAATCAGTTTAGGGAAATCAAAATAAAAATACATAAAATGTGACATCAAAAACAAAACATATGGGAGTAAAAATATAGTTTTGGATTATGTTCACATTTCAGTCGCTATAAATTTAAAATTGACTCTTACAGGGGCACCTAGGTGGCTCAGTTAACCATCCGACTTTGGCTCAGGTCATGATCTTGAGGTTTGTGGGTTTGAGCCTCTCACTGGGCTCTGTGCTGACAGCTCAGAGGCTGGAGCCTGCTTCGATTCTGTGTCTCCCTCCCTCTCTGCCCCTCCCCTGCTCACACTCTGTCTCTCCTTCTCTGTCTCGAATTAAATAAAGACAATAATAAAAAAATTTAAAAAATAAAATAAAACAGACTGTGATATACTGAAGATGATATATGTGAACCTCATGTGATGACAAAAAAAAATTAATGGTAATACACTAAAGAAAATGAAAAAGGAATCCAAGCAAAATATTAAAGTAAGTCACCCAACTGCAAGGGAATAAAGAGAAAAAGAAAGGAATAGATAGGATCTACCAAATAGCCAGAAAATAATTAGCAAAATAACAATAGCTATACACCTATCAATAATTACTTTAAATGTAAATTGACTAAATTCTCCAATCAAACAAGAGAGACTGGCTAAGCAGATAAAATAACAAGGCTCATATACCTGCTGTCTACAAGAGACTCACTTCAGAAATACTGACACACAGAGACTGAAAATGAAAGGATGGGAAAAGATATTCCATGCAAATGAAAATTATAGAAAAGCTGGTGTAGCTCTACTCATATTAGACGAAAAAAAGACTTCAAAATGAGGGCTGTAGTAAGACAAAGAGGGAAATTCTATAATGATAAAGAGGTCAATCCAGCAAGAAGATACAACATTTATCAATATACATGCACCAAACATACAAGCACCAAGACACGTAAAGGAAATACTAAGAAAACTAAAGGGAGAACTGAAAGTAATACAATAATAGCAGGTGACTTTAACACCCCATTTACATCAATGAACAGGTCATCCAGACAGAAAATCAAGGAAACATTAGCCTTAAACAACACATGAGACCAGATGAACTTAACAGATAAATACATAATGTTTCATCCAAAAGCAACAGAAAATATATTCTTCTTAAATGCATATGGAACATTCTCCAGGATAGATCACATGTTAGGCCACAAAGCAAGTCTCAGTAAATTCAAGATATATGAAATCTTACCAAGTATTTTTTCTTCCCACAATGGTATGAAACTAGAAATCAATTATAAGGAGAAAACTGGAAAAACTACAAACATGTGGAGGTTAGACAGCATGTTACTTAACAACTACTGGGTCACAGAAGAAATCAAAGGAGAAATTAAAAAAAAAAGAAAACAAATACAACATACCAATATCTAGGAGATCTAACAAAAGCAGTTCTAAAATGATAGTTTATAGCAATACAGACCCATACATATCAAAATCACTTTAAAATCAATGTAGTTAGTAAATAAATGTTTATGGTAAAAATGTTAGTGGAAAAAATATGACGACTGATTTTCATACCTTATTTTAGGACTGTGGAAGACAAGAAGGCAAAGCAAATAATTAAGGTTTCTATCTGCATTGTTTTTTTTTTTTTTTTTTTGAGAGATAGATAGAGAGAGAGAGAGAGAATGAAAGAACATGAGCAGGGGAGAGGGGCAAAGGGAAAGAGACAGAGAATCTTAACCAGCCTCCATGCTCAAGTGTGGAGTCTGACACAGGGCTTGATCAGACCACCCTGAGATTATGACCTGAGCCAAAATCAAGAGTCAGACTCTCAACTGACTGAGCCAGCCAGGAACCCTTACTTGGATTATTAAGAAGGCTATTAATCAGAAGTGAACCAGTGGATTAATTAGGGTCATTTTAATTTTTTTTTTTCAACGTTTATTTATTTTTGGGACAGAGAGAGACAAAGCATGAACGGGGGAAGGGCAGAGAGAGAGGGAGACACAGAATGGGAAGCAGGCTCCAGCCTCTGAGCCATCAGCCCAGAGCCCGAAGCGGGGCTCGAACTCACGGACCGCGAGATCGTGACCTGGCTGAAGTCGGACGCTTAACTGACTGCGCCACCCAGGCGCCCCTAATTAGGGTCATTTTAAATTAAGGAATATTACTGGCATTTATTATATGTTTAGTGAATGAATAAATGGTGTATTTTTTTGACTGGAGGAGAATAAATGTCTGGTTTAAAATTTTCAACATCTCTGATGAACAAAGATTCAAAAATCTTCAACAAAAGATTAGCAATATTATTTCAACAGTATGTTAAAATTATCATACACCATGACCAAAGTGGAATTTATACTTGTGAGGCAAAGATCATTCAACATGCACAAATCAAGTAATGTATCACAACATGAATTAAAATCATATAGTCATCTTGAAAGATGCGAAAAATGGGTATTTGATAACATTCAACATCCTTCCATGACAAAATCTCAACAAAAGGAAACGAACTTAACATAGTAAAGGTCATATATGAAAAGCCCTAACATCATATTCAACGGTGAAGAACTTAGTTTTCCTTTAATGTCAAGGACAAGACATGGATGCCCACTTTCACCACTTCTTTTCAACATAGTACTAGAAGTTCTACCCAAAGCAATTAGGCAAGAAAAAGAAAAAAACCTTATGAATCGGAAAGGAAAAGTACAATTATCTCTTTGCCAATGACACGACTTATATATAGAACACTAAAGAAGCCACAAAAATCATCAGAAAATTCAGTAAAGCTGAAGGATGCAATTCAACATGCAAATGTCAGTCACATTTCCATACACTAACAATAAACTATCTGAAAAGGAAACGAGGAAAACAATCTCATTTATAATAGCATCAAAAAGTACAAAACCTTTAGGGACAATCTTAATGAGGTGAAAGACTTGTACTATAAAAATTATAAAACATTAATGAAAAAAATTCAAGAAGACAAATGGAAAGATATTCCAAGTTCATAGATTAAAGAATTAATTTTGTTAAAATACTCATACTACCCAATGTGATCTGCAAGATTTAGATTGATGCAATCTTTATAGAAATTCTAATGTCATTTTTCACAAAAATAGGAAAAAAATCCCCAAGTTCCTATGGAATGACAAAAGACTCAGAACTGCCAAAACAATCCTAAATGAGAAGAACAAAATTGAAGATATTTACTTCTTGATTTCAGAATACCTTTAAAAGCCACAGTAATCAAAATAGTATGGTGCTAGCAATAAATACAGACATATAGCCCAAATGAACAGAATAGGAGCCCAGAAATAAACCTAAGCACAAGCGTTCATTCAATCTACAACGAGTGTGCCAAAAATACATAAGAGGGACAAGACAGTCTGTTCAGTAAATGGTGTTTAGAAAACTGGACATCCACATGTAAAAGGCCCTTAACAATGCTATACACAAAAATTAACTGAAAACAGAGATGAATTAAACACTTAAACATAACATTTTGGAATCATAACATTTCTCTAAGATAACAGAAGACAAAAGCCTCATGACACTGAGCTTTGCAATAATATCTTTAATATGACACCAAATGCACAAGCAACCAAAGTCAAACAAACAAGAGGGACTACAGCAAACTAAGCAGCGTCTGCATAGCAAAAAAAAAAAATAATCAACAGAGTGAAAAAGCAACCTATGGAATGGGAGAGAATATTTTCAAACCATACATGTAATAAAAGTTTAATATCCAAAATGCATACAGAACTCATACAACTCAATAGAGAAGAATTTAATAATGTGACTTTAAAATGAGCCAAAGATATGATAGACTTTTCTCCAAAGAAGGTATACAAATGGCCAAGAAGCATATAAAAAGATTTTCAACAACACTAATCATCAGGAAATGCAAATCAAAATCACAATGAGATACCACTCCACATCTGTTAACATGACTATTATTAAAAAATACAAGTGTTGATGAGGATGTGAAGAAATGGGGACTCTTGCACACTGCTGCTGGAACGTATTGGTGTACCTGTTATGGAAACCAGTATAGACATTCTTGAAAAAATTAAAAACAGAATTAGCATATGATCTAACAATTCCGCTCCTGGGTATATATCTAAAAGAATAGATATCAAGATCATGAAGAGATATATGAAGTCCTGTGTTTGTTGCAGCATTACTCAAAATAGCCAAAAATGACAACAACCAAAATATCCATCAACAGAAGAATGGATAGAAAAATCATCTTACACATATACATTAGATTATTATTCAGCCTTTAAAAATGAGCCAATTATGCAATATTTAACAATGGGGAAGAATCCCGACAACAGTATTCTATGTGAAAAAGGGCAGGCACAGAAGGACAAATACTGCATGATTCTACTTATATGAGGTTAAAGACTAACTCATGGAAAAAGAGTGAAATGATATGGTTGCCAGGGTTATGAGAAAGGGTGGGGGTGGGGGGGGGAGTTTGTTCAACAGGTATGAAGTTTCATTTATAGCAGATAAATAAGTTCTAGAGATCTGCTGTAAAACAGTGTGCCTATACTCAACAATAATCTATTGCACACTAGACGGGGAGTGATAGGTACTGGCTTCCAGTTATGCAATGATTAAGTGATAGAGATAAAAGGTACAGCAAAGGGAACATAGTCAATGTATTATAATATTGCTGTATGGTGACAGATGGTAGCTACATTTATGATGAGCGTAACATAATGTACAGACTTGTCCATCAGTATGCTGCACACCTGAAATGTTAACATTTTATCTCAACTGTACTTCAGTAAAAATAGTTTAAGAATAGATCCCATGTTGTGCTCTTATCACAAAAAATAAAAGTGAAAATAGTTTTAAAAATATGTAAATTAAGTGCTCAAAGAAAATCCAACAACAATAGCAATAAAACTAATGTAGCTTTCTCTAAAAGATTATCAATCCTTTCAGTAAATACTTTGGATATTATTTATGCCCTTAACAATATGTTAGGAACTAGGTGCAATGTAATTCCTGATCTCCATAAGCTTAGACTTGAATTAAAACAAAACCAAATTTAAAAAAATTACATAGAATTATATAAAATGGCCTATTGCTGATAAGTCTCTGACTCTTTTATTATACTTTTATGTTAATAAGGGTCTGACCTTGGGAGAGATAATGATACTTGGAGCCTTACTTCAAGTAAACCATAAACTGACAGATTTTCAAGCTGTAGTTTAATTTAGAAAGCAAAAGTTCAAATATCTGAAGCAACACGATCAACTTCCTACGAGGGCAGTTGCCTCTGAAATAGACCTTAAATATAAATGGATATATTTTTACTCTGACAGACAGAACATTGTATTTCTTGGGTAAACTTGAAAATTTTTCTAATTTAAAAAATGTTGGCACTCTTCAAGTCATAGCTTTAGCAAATCCAGTTATGTGTGCTTTTTATTTAGTGCCAAATATTAGATTGCGAATGGAAAAATAAAGACTATTAACTAGGTGTTTTCAACTTGGAGATTTCACAGCAGCATAAGAACAAAACAAAATGTAATTTTTTTCATATCACAGATTTCATTGTTATTATCTACCTTTTAATGCCTAGTACATCATGCATTTCAATACTGTCCTGTTTCCCAAAAAGGAACACTGCAAAGGAGATTTTTAATTATTAAAAGACTTTCTAGTCATCAAATAATTTTTTCTTCCATTATTTACAAAGTAATACCCTGTTTCATTTTTGTGCAATAACAGATACTTGATCTTATTTTCCTTTTTTTACAACACACTTCTTACAATATCACATATCCTCAGTTTTTTTTTTAGACATTGTTTACCACATTCATTTTCATTTCAAATGTTTACAAGTCACAAGAAAAATTCAAGACCATTTCATCCAGATGATTTGAATTCCATTCTTTTGATTTTTGCTTTTGCATCACTTTCAATTCTGAAGGATCAAAACAAATTAAACCATATTAAGAGTGGAGTTTTATTTTGAAGTGTTTTGACTTGCAAGGCACTGTCCACAAACTGAATTTTATGGAGTTAAACTGTATTTCTTGATAAAATGACCACTAATTGCATAAAGCTAATAATGCGTATTACCTCTCCTAGTGTTGGATTTTACTAAAAAATTTACCTTGTATTCCTAAACTGAATTAAGAAATAATACAGGTTGGTAATTCTTTCACAGTAATCAGCAAGAAGGTCACTAAAGAAAGTGGTTTTGCCCATCTTAGTTCAAAGTTATTCTGAGAATTAGGTAAACAAAATGAAATATATGGGAACATATTCTAAACCGAATTTGACTATAAGGTATTCTTCTGTAAATTCCTATAGAAAGGACTGTATTCCAAAAATTCATTTGTAATAATACTATCTTAGGTCTTTTCAGCTAATTTTAGCTTACCATTTAAGTTAAACACAAAAAAATTATTTCAACAATGCTGACATCAGATAGACTCTTTAAACATTTCTTCTACACAGGAAATGTCGGTTAGTATCCATCTTTCTGGCTAGTTAGGATTTGTTTTCAACTGGGACTCCAATCAGCAAGTGATGCCGACAGCCAAAAAGAATTTTGTCCTCACCAAGCCCAAAGAAACATTCCCGTGTAAGATGTAGGCTACAAAGGCACCCGAAAAAATAGGTCGTCAATTTACAGCTGGATACATAGGCTTACGGTAAGATAATATACACATACATTTACTTAATAGAATTAGCAAATTCATTTTTCAAAATCTTATTTTTATTTTTTAGCTTGAATTGTAATTGACATATAACATTGTATAAGTTTAAGGTACACAATGTGATGACTTGATATACATAAATATTGCAAAATTTACCACAATAAGATCAGGTAACACAACCATCACCTCACATAGTTACAACTTTTTGTGTTTGCTGAGAACTTTTAAGATTTACTCTGTTAGCAACATTCAAATATGCACTACACTACGATTAACTATAATCATCATTCTGTACCTTATATCCCAAAATCTTATTTATCTTAAAGCTCAAACTTTTTATCCTTTGACTACCTTCACTGATTTCCCTCACCCTTCCTCTGTCCCTGAGAATCACCAATTCATTCAATGTTTCTAGGAGTTTGGTTTTTTGAAATTCCATCTATAAGTGGTATCATAAGTATTCTAAAAAACACTTGTCTCTAACTCATTTCACTTGGTATAATGTTCTTCAGATTCATCTATGCTGTTGCAAGCAGGATTTTCATATAAACATATATATTTTTGTATATATATATATGAAAATTTATATGAATATATACATATTGTCATATATGTGTGTATATATGTGTATATATACATATTTTCACATATATATGTGTATACATACATGTATACACACACACACATATTTTATCTATTTTTGAGAGAGAATAGGGGAGTGGAAGAGAGAGAAGAAGAGAAAGAGAATCCCAAGGAGGCTCCACAATGACTGATGTGGGGCTCAACCTCATGAACCGTGGGATCATAACCTCAACCGAAATCAAGAGTCAGAGGCTTAAATGACTAAGCTACCCAGGTGCCCTGGATTTTCTACTTCTTTATAGCTGCATAATATTCCATTGCACATATATACTATTGTTTATTTATCAAGTCATCCATTGATGGACACTTCGATTGTTTTCACGTCTTGGCTAGTGTAAATAATGCTTTGAACATGGAGGTGCAGATATGTCTTTAAGATAGTGATTGAAGGACTTCTTAGATTGTTTTCCTTAGAGGCTGTACCAATTAACATCGCTACCAGCAGTGCACAGATCCTTGTCAGCACTATTTTTTGTTTTTCTTGTCAAAGACATTCTAACAGCTGAGATGATGCTTCATTCTGGTTTTGATATGCATTCCCCTGATGACTACTGATGTTGAGTACCTTTTCATGTACCTGTTGGCCATTTGAGTATCTTTGGAAAAATGTTTATTCAGGTCCTGTATCAACATTTTAATGAGCTCTTTTGCTATAGAATTGTACGAATTTTTCACATAATTTGGATATTAACCCAAGTATATTATCAGATATGTGGTTTATGAATATTATCTCCCATTCTTTAGGTTATCTTTTTATCATTTAGGTTACCATTTTATCATTTCTTTTGCTATGTGGAAGGTTTTTTTTTATTTAAACTTTATTTTTCTTTTAATTGTTTATGCTTTTAATGTCATATCTAAAATAATTATTATCAACATCAATGTCAAGGAACTTTTCCCCTATGTATTCTTTAAGGAGTGTTGAGTTTCAGGTCTTACATTTATGTCTTTAATACATTTTTATTTAACTTTTTATGAGTGTTATAACTCCAACATCAAGTTTTGCATGTGACTATTATTTTCCCATTACTATTTATTGTAGAGACTATCCTTTCCCCATTGTGTATTCTCATCTCCTTGTCAAAGATGAGTTTGTATGTGCATGGGTTTATTTCTAGGCTTACAATTCTGTTTCATTGCAATTCGTCAAGGCAAAGAAACAAAAGCCAAACAGATTAGAAATGAAAAAGTAAAACTGTATCTATTTGTAATACAATACTTATATATATATATATATATATATATATTCCTAAATACACCACAAAAAACTGTTAGAATAAACAAATTCAATCAAGTTGCAGGATATAACACCAACATACAAAAATCAGCTGTATGTCTACATGCTAACAAATATCTGAAAAAGAAATAATCCCATTTACAATAGCTGAAAACAATACTTAGTAACAAATTTAGCAAAGGAGGTGAAATATCTATACACTAAAAAGTATAAAACACTGGCCAAAGAAATTGAAGACACAAATAAATGAAAAAGAAATCATGTGTTCCAGGATTGAAAGAATCGTTCTTAAAATGACCACACTACACAAAGCCATTTATAGATTCAACGCATGCTCTATCAAGATTCCTATGACACTGTTATAGTAAAAAAAAAAAATAGTATGATGCTGGCATAGAAATAGATTCATAGGTCAAAGGAAAACAAAGGATAGTTCATTTAAAAAATAGTTTCAGGACTGTATAAGTCTCAATATAATAAACTTCTTAGTAATCACTGACTAGCTTATCTTTGAGGATACCAATTATGAGAATCAAGACTTTGTTTTGTTTGAACATTGTGATCTTTAGTGATGTACATTTTATGAAGAGCAAAATGCACAAATCCTGATTGAGTAGTTAAATGTCTTTTTACATGTGCACACATAAATTTATGTACCCACCACTCACATAAAAATAGAGAAATTCCCGTCACCCAAGAAAGATCCCTCATGTTTTCTAGTAAATAGTCTTTTCATGAATAGTAACCACTATTCTGCTTCATGGAATAGTTTTGCCTGCTCCTGAAATCACAGGAAGGGATCAAATGCCATGTGTGCACTTTACTGAGAGTAGCTTTTTTTGCACAAACTATATTAACAAAATTTTTTTAACAAAGCATGCTGTAAGTTGTACATTCCTGTAGTAAATTTATTGGTTTTGAAGAATAAATAAGCTGATATGGGTGATCAGGACAGAGTGCCATTTCTCAGATCATGTTTACCTTATCATCTTTCACATGGTAAACAACAAATATTTGTGGAATGAATAAATAATTATCAGTTACTAGATTGCCAGAGGGATCTCTGTCTCTTCTGAGCCCAGAGATTCTATTTTTATTCCCCCATTCCCAAATGTAGAGCCAGCTCACAGCAGGCACTCAAAAGATATCTGTCCAATGACCTAATCATTGGCAAATTTGAAGGAAATTTTACTATTTTTTTCCTTCATAGGGTTCTATATCCTGAGGCTCTGATGCAATGAGATTTTTTGCTTTTAAAATGTATTTAGTTGACAATAAGACATTCATTAGTTCAATGTCCTCTGAAATCAGAACTATGTTCAACAAAAAAAATCAGATTACAGCACAGTGAACAGTTATCTCCCCTTTACCCCTGTCAATATGAGTGACTTTACTTCCTGGAAAAACTGCATAAAGAGAGAACTTAAAATTTTAAAAGGGAGCAGCATTAATATCTGGTATTAGGTATCAGAAAGAATGGAAGTTTAGCTTAGCGGAAAAAAGTCTGGACCCAAAATTAGATGGTGAGTGCTTGCTGAGATTGCATTATCCCCTGGCTTCCTGACTTCAAATCAATCACCTCTATTGTTCAGTTCTTAGCTGGTCTCCTACAAAAGCCAGAGGCTCACAAGCATGTGGCAAGAATCATTACAAATCTCTTTTAATTAATATAAGATAAACACAACTTTACATTTAAATTCAATGAGTATTTTTAATGTTTCTTTTCAAAGCTGTCTTGTAGCCTGGACCCAACGATTCTGTTGAGTTGTTTGCTATTAAAAATCCAGTTTCGATGTCTAAATGATGTTTAAAAACTTTTTAAAT
Organism: Prionailurus bengalensis; assembly: GCF_016509475.1. Lineage (NCBI taxonomy): Eukaryota > Metazoa > Chordata > Mammalia > Carnivora > Felidae > Prionailurus > Prionailurus bengalensis. The sequence continues at coordinate 131,601,545 of NC_057343.1, forward strand.
GATTATTTACATTTGAGAGAGACAGAGAATGCTAGTGGGAAAGGGGCAGAGAGAGAAGGAGACAGAGAATCCGAAGCACTGTCAGTGCAAAGCTCGATGTGGAGCTAGAACCCACGAACTGTGAGATCATGACCTGAGCCAAAGTCAAATGCTCAACCTACTGAGCCACCCAGGCACACCTGTCTAAAGGGTTTTAAGGGTTAAAATATTTTTGTTTTATTTTGTAAAACCAAGAGTATCTTAAAGAGTTTGGGAATTACTCTTCCTGTTTCTTTATGCACTGCTTGGAGTTTTAGCACTTGGCAAATGCTCTGCATCATACCCATTGAGTCTTCTTTGGTGTTGTGTGGACTGTTCTACTGATGATGCTCCTTAAGAAACCTGGTTGGACTTAATAAACAAATGTGGATTCAAAACATTACAACAGGAAGCAGTACCAAACCTACAGAGTGGCTGCAAAGGGACTGTTAAGAAGAAAACCACAGGCCCAAAATGACATCACTTAGGCTGAACCCCCAAACTGGGGCTTAATAACTTATCTAATTATAGCTTCAACCTCCCCCAGAAATGTAGTTTTAACAGGTCGGTGAGGAGATTTCTGACCGTCACCACCTGAAGTTAGGTGCCTTTTGGGCCCTGTCTATTTCCTAGAGAAAGATCACATAATCTGCATGTTAAGAACCTCTGCTCTCCCCTGTAAAGGAAAGCAATCTTGCCTGGAACAATGCTTTTCCTTGCTAGTAACTTCCCTGCCCCACACTCCTTCTTTTAAAAACCTTCCATTTTGTAAAACTCCTTGAAGCTCCCTTCTGCTTGCAAGATGGGCTGCTGGCCCAATGCATGAATCATTTAATAAAGCCAATTAGATCTTCAAATTTACACAGTTACATTTTTTGGTAACAAGATTAATTTGCTGTAATTTAACTACAGAGAAAGGTCGGTATAAATGCCCATATGTTAATTTTCATACACTGATAAAAAATTTATTATTTGTCTTTGTCTGAACTCCGCTTCCACTTTCACCCCCAACCCTCCTCCCCTATAAACACATGCAAAGTGTTCTTCACATGATTTGGCCCCAGAAGGCTTAGGATAGAAAGCCTGCATACTCTGCAAGCCATTTTTGGATGTGTTGACATGCAGAATAGTTAATCTGCTCTGTTTTCTCAGGTCTGGTTTCAAGGATCACCCTGGAGAGCTGAGAACATCTCTTTTTTTCTCTCCATCCTAAATATTATTTCTGTATTCCTATCATTCAGTGAGTTTCTACCACACTAAATCTAGATATGAGTCACACTTTGTTATGCTTTGGCAAAATGGGATAATTGACATGCAAGTCAGGGAAATGTAGGAGGTTATTTTCTTTCTTTTTAAATCCCAAGGCTGTGCAATGCTGATTGCTCTATGTAAGAGGAATCTCCTGATTGCTACTTGACAGGTGAGTACCAGGGACAGGGACAGAGAAACTGCTTTTACAGACCTCAAGATAAGCTTTTCTTCTCGTCCCCTCCATGCTTGCCACCATGCCCACTGGTAGATACATGTTACTTTCTTCTTCAGTGGAGTGCTAGGATCACTTACAATTTTTACACTTTTTCTTCTTACATCCAATTTTCCATTCCTTGATATCACTAAAGGATGTCTTATTCCTGAATGTTTTTTACTGTGTACAATACACAAAGCGAGTTCTAAAGCACACTTGCTTTGGGTGCTAGTGTGAAAATATCTGCTAAGTATTTGCTTCCATCTAAGACTACCCAGCGGGACTTGTGTTAAGGTCCATTGTAGCAAAAATGAACAATAATGACATTTCTGCTTTTCCTGAGCCAACAAGATGATGGTAGGTTGGAAAGGTGACATTGACCAATCATTGCATGTCATGTCTTTTTTTTTGTTTGTTTAATTTTTAAGACCACGACTCATGTTAGGTAAATGCAACCTTTATGTCAAATATGTTGTATTAGCCACTGGAGTGGTTAATAGTGGGTTCTCTCTCATCTTTCAGTCACATGATAGTATTATAATTAACCACCTTTCTGAATTCAGCTGTGGCCATATGACATTCTACTATGAAAGCAATGCGCAGGGCCCCAGAGAGTGGTTGCTCTGTCAGGGCCCTGAAATTAGCATGAGTTCGCACACAACTCTCTGAAACCCTCAACAGACATACAGTATAACAGGATTTAGCCTTGGTTTTCTCTGAGATTTAGTTTCCTTGTTTTCATCACTTTCACTGCCATAATTGCACACGTTTTCCTTTCTTCACATACCTTTTTGAAATCCTAAGGGAAAACTTTAGGTACGCCCAGATTTTCAGAAAATTTCTCATTCGCATTGGACATGAAGCCAAAACTTATTTAAGGTCTACTCAGTTAAGATCTAGCCATTGAAAGAGAAAGCTTCACTTACTATATTCCTACAGTCATGAGGGATATTTTATGGATGTTTTCCTCAAATTAGGCCCACCCTTCCTCTCACAAAAAGTGCCCTCAACTTTCATTCAAGTTACTTGGAATTTTTTATGTACCACTCATGTTTACTATAAATGCAGGGGAAAGAATTTTATTGACATCCACCAGTACAAAAATCCAACAACCTTTATTTTACTAATCTGTATAACTAAATTTGTATGTTCCGTTACCTGTTTAGAATGCAATTGAACTTGTCCTTCAAAAGGAATCAGCTGTCAAAAACAAACTCCTAAGAATTTCTCATTTTATCTTTATATGGACTTACAGGTTCTCCATTAAAGCTTGTATCATTATAGTATGTTCACATTATTTTCCAGAGTAATGCAAGTCTGTTTCCCAGTGCTTGCCAGTGTTTGCTTCCCAGCTGATGCTCAACTGACATTTCTCAAGTGAATAAGACACTTATTTATGTAAAATTACATGAATGGAGTGACTGAATGGCTCAGTGGGTTGACCATCTGACTCTTGATTTCAGCTTAGATCATGATCCCGGATTGTGGGATCAAGCCCCCCATCTGGCTCTGTACTGACCATGGAGCCTGCTTAAGATTCTCCCTCCCTCCCTCCCTCCCTCCCTCTCTTCCCTCCACCCGCCTCTGCTCCTCTGCCCCTCTCCCACACTTGCACTCTTTCTCTGTCTAAAAAATAAAAAATAACATAAAATAAAATAAAACACATGTAGACAAGGAAGAACAAGCCCAGTGAATATTCAAACTTCTCATTATGTAGAAGTGTGACATTTGTGTACACTGTAAAAGCACCTTCCCTTTTCTGTGTCTAAAAAATCCCATGTCTTCTGGATGCCCTCAGTGCCCATGCTGGCCTGTGAATCTGTTGCATATTGGTTCTACTTTGCCATCAGTAAGGCTGATCAAGTATGTAAACTCAATCAATGATTTTATTCCTGAAGGAATAGATGGGTGATCCTATTTTAATAATCATGAAAACAGTGTAAGGGCCATTACAGTATGGAGTAAAGCTGTGCATTCTGGCCCAATAATGAGAGGCTTGGCTAATGCTACACAGAATATGATTGAAGAGATCGGTCCTGATTTGTCCTAGGATCACCTCCAGACTTGGGAAGGATCATTTGAGGAGAGCTTGTAGAGTCGAGTCCTGACTTGCTTCCTGCCACAGATACTTTATTGTTATTGTCTTACATTCTGATTGCTTAATATAATATACCCCATTCACTGTGGAGATGGTGGTGGAAATGTTGTTTTGTTTTCAGCAAAAATGGATTAGCTGATTCAAATGTTCCCTACACAGCAGCTCTAAAATAGGGCCCTCCTGAAATTGTCTTAACAGAATGAGAACAGGAGAATGAGGCCACGAGTACACACTGGAAACTTCTAGGATGAGGCATAATAGCAATTAAGAGCATAAGCTCCAGAGTCAGGTCCAGTTTGAGTTCTTGCCTCTTACATGCTGGATGACTTCAGAGAGGTGACAAGCCTCAGTGTCCCTATCTGTCAAACAGGGACATAATGGTACTTAACTTGTAGGGCTATTTTGAGTATCACATGATAGAATGCTTGTAAGGTACTTGAGCGCCTGGCACATATGAAATATTCAGTAAGTGTTTGCTTTAGTTTGCTTGTTTGCTAATGCTGTTTTGTTTTTATTATTACAAATAAAAGCTTGATGCCAGAGTTGGAACTGCTCTTTAGCAGCCAAACAAATGAGACCTCTGGCTCTTTATTTAAACAGTTAAAGACTATGACAGAATCATGTAAATAGTGATTCTCCCATCTCACATATTGTGCCATAGAGTGAACACTCACCCAAAGAAATTATGATAAAAAGGAGAAAAAGCATCCCAAATTACTATAAAATGAAGTTAGGTATATGGGGATGGGGGAGCTTTTAGAGATATCAAATACTTGTGCTAAGAAAATGTTATCAGCTTTAATAAAAATTGCTAGAGGGCAAGCATCCTGTCTGTTTAACTCGTAAATATTGCAGAGCTTCAAAACACAGAACTCTACGTGTCTGTGTGTATATGGACGCTTTTGATAAGGAATTGAGATGTTAAAGAACAAGCCCAGTGAATATTCAAGTCTCTTTAGGTAACTGAAACAGTGTATATATAAAATTCAAATATTACGTTACGGACAATACAGTGATAATTGTATCCCTTGCTTGTGTCGTGCATGTGTTGGTTACCTTGGATTTTCATAAATCTGTGGTTCTGAGTTTTTTCTCTTACTACACATGTTTTCATTTACACCATTATGAGGAACTGATTTTATATTCCACCGCAGCCAGAATACCAAAAGTGACATTTGTTTGTATAGACAAGGACAAAAATAGTACGGGTACAAGGATGGGATGAACAAACATTCAGAAAACAAACGAAAACTGAGGCAATGGTATGAAGGAGGAGTACAGATTTCTAGTGTCATCATCATACACACTCTTTCATGTAGAGGCCACTTTTGTACTTGTATCTTTTCCCCCCAGATGGTAAAAGAGGTTTAGAATTATTGTCACACTCAGGCCATTTTCCATGGGTGAAGGTCAATAAGGAACGTACCCTAACTTTCATAATAGATACAACACTCTACTATCCTTTGTTTCCAAAAATGGCTGCAACGATAACACCCAATTCACATGACCTTATCCATGTGAATTTTCCAGTTAATAATCAAGAGAGAAAGTCTGTTTCTTCCACTTGAATCTTGACTGGTTTTACGGCCTACTTTGACAAATGGAATGAACCAGGAGCGAAGGAGTTGACCTTTGATCTGGCCTTAAAAGAAAAGCAAACGCTGCCTTTAAATTTTGGAATCTTCTTCTTGGAACGTAGCCACCATGTGGTGAGGAAGCCCAAGTAGCTATGTCAAGATACTGGCAAGGAGGATAAGCAAAGCTGCTGGCTAAGACCTCAGCTGAGCTCCTTGCTGAAAGCCAGTATAATCTTCCAGGTATAGAACTGAAGCCAGTTAGGATGTTGGAGTCACAGCCGCCAACTGACATGGGAGAAGCCCCAGCAGGCACTACATGAACCCCAAGTCCCTAACTAAACAAGTGGAATCCTCAACTGTCAGAATCCTGAGCACATCTAAGAATTGTATTTTAAACCACTAAATTATTTTCACGTTTTTATCATGGTATAATCCACATAATAAAAATGGCTATTTTAACCATTTTTAAGTGTACAACTCAGTGGCATTTATTGTGCTTGCAAGTTTGTGCATTCCTAACTAGGATCTATTCAAAAATCTTTGTGACTGCACCAAATAGCAATCCCAAACCCCTTTAGTAATTCCTCTCATTTCACCCTCTCTATAGCCCCCGGTAACCACTAATCTACTTTGTATCTCCATGGATTGGCTTATTCTAGATACTTTAAAGAATCACACAATATCTGTTCTTTTGCATCTGGCTTATTTTATGTAACATAGTGCTTTCAAGGTTCACCTATGTTGTAGCATATATCAAACCTTATTTTTTTTATGGCTGAATAACATTCCATTATACACATAAATATATTATATACATGTATACACACACACACACACACACACACACACACACACACACATACACACACTACATTGTGTTTATCTGCCTATCTGTTGATGGTCACTTAGGTTGTTTCCACTTTTTGGTTACTGGGAATAATGTTTCAATTAGCATTGGTGTAAAAGTACCTGTTTTAGTCCCGGTTTTCAATTCTTTTCAGTAAATACCTAGGAGTGGAATTGCTAGGCCATATGGGAATTCTGTGTTTAACTTCTTGGAGAACTATCACATGGTTTTCCATACTGGCTACTAATTCCACAAGCCACTGATTTAAGGGGTAGGGCTTTGTTTCAACTGTCAAAATAATAAAACAATATTACATTTATCAACACTGCTACTATTTTGCAATCTCCTGAGGATACCACACAAAAAAATCCTAGCATGAGAGAAAAATACATGTCGTTTCCCAACTACATGAAATGTGTCTATATGAAAGCTATCTAACTATCTGAAAGTTCTAAACCTAGTAAGGTCATCCGTAAAGTCTTAACAAATACCTCTAAGAATACATGAAAGAATTCATATATGAACAATATTCATATCAGTAGTTTAGTTCATCTATGCACCACATACTGGACTTATTAAATTAACATCTGGTACTACATGTGCCCTCATGGCATTTGATAAACTGCATGCATCTATTTGTCCACCCAATACTCTATTGTTCTTTTAGCTCCCTAATACATGAAATTCCCTTTTTTTAAAAAAAAGTTTTTTAAGCTTCTTGGCTTCAAGCAGGAGGAAGAGAAAGCAAAAAAAAAAAAAAAATCCCAGGAGAAGGGAAACAGTGTTCTAAAAAATTCATTTCCCCAATTAATATTTAAAAGGTCCAAATAAGTTTGTTAATGCTGAATAATAAGTACTCTTAAATACGCCCATGCATAGTAGTAAATTAAGTATTCAATCCTATAGGGGAAATCCTATAGGGGAAAAACTGCTTAGCTTCCTTTTTACCCAGGGTTTGCCAAATTTTTATGACCATGAAGTCTTATTCTCACATATATAACAAGCCCTAGAATATAAGTTTGCTCCTCTTTGTTATGTCAATAACAAAAATTTTTATTCTCTCTGGAATTTTCTTAAAATATCGTTCAAAACATCCTCAGATTGGTTGATCACACAGTCATAATCTGGATTTATTATACACTAAAAACTCTGTGGTTCTGCAATATGTATACTATTTCTACCACTATTCAGAACTAAACAGTTATCAGGCAACTAGCATGAATTAATATTTCGTGGGTAAGAGCAACTGTCTGCAGTCTGTACACCTCTCAGTTCTTCCTGGTTCAGACAAGAGGAGAGAAATGTGACAGGAAGGGGAGAGGGAGCACAGAGAACCTGTTCTAGGAACAGAAGTGAAGATAGGACAGACTTACACTAAAGCAGCGGTTTTAAACTTTGGCTGCACATACAGTTACCTGGGGAACTTTTCCAAATCTCCATGCCCAGGCCACATTTCAACTCAATTAAATCAGAAGCTCTGGCCCAGGTAAGTGTAAGTTTAATCCCGCCAAGTGAAAACGTACATTCAAAGCTAAAAAACAGTTCTCTAAAGTGATTAGGATAATGGAAGGAACACAGAACAAGTCCTAGGCAAACATTTTATCTTTGGGAGATAATGTCAAATCTTTGTTAGACACCAGGGTATTTCAGAAAGTTTTCCTACCCGTCTGAATAATTCATGCCAACTTTCTATAAATATTGGCTTCTGTATGATTACTCTTCTCTTCTCTAGTAGACTTCAGTAAACTTGATTTATCTTAATACCTTAGAGGCAAAAGGGTCAGTGTAGAGAGTGCCCAACTTTCACGCATGGAGATTTCACTTGGGGATTTGTTTCACCTACTTGCTACCATCACGGGATAATTTCTGATTTTTAAACTTGATATTTTGATTACTTTGAAAATAAACAAGAAGGTAGCAATTTCAGGAAGAAGAGAGCCTCCAGAACAGGCATAGGATTCTTTTGCTATCCCTTTATTCCCTAGCCCAAATAGTATTTCTTATACTCTCTCTTGTGAAATCCTGTATTTTCCTAAGGTGCAGCTGAGCTTTACAGGGCTTTAAAGTCAATGAAAAGCAAGCAGCTGATGATGATACTAAAGATGCTATAATGTGTTATGTATGGAAATGTACATATAATGTGTGTGTCTATGGATTATTGCATCAGGTTCAACCCTGTGCCTATAAGACTTCTTTGATTCTAGACGAGTGAGAAGACTGCACCAGCCCTAACTCCTATTTCAGGGAGGTAGACCAGAAAGTTTTGTCATCAACTGGATGTTATGCTTCTTACAGAAAAATTATTATGGTCTTTTGAAATTTTAGAAGTTTGGAAAGAAATTATCAAATTCATTCAAAAGTCTATTCCTATAATGGAATGTGGTATTATATCCTTTTTAAACACTGTATTAAAGAAACACATGCTAACTGCTAAATGAAAGATAAATTCAAACAAAAATGTTAACTGAACATTCAGCAACAGAGAATTTTTATAGAAAAGTCACTTATCCTGCAACCTATTACAGTCAATATATGAAAAATCAGACATTTAGTTGGAAATACTGGTTAAGAATGAGAGCTCTCGTCCAATTGCACAGGATTACTACCTGACTCTCCAAGTACTAGTGTGCTCGTGCCCTCCCTCGCTCCCCCCATATATGTGTGTGTGTGTGTGTGTGTGTGTGTAAGATATTTAATTCTTCATGGTTTCTCTTTTCTCATCTATTAAATGTATACATATATATACACATATATATTTTTGATATATGTATATATATATGTATATGTATATATATGTGTATATATATATGTACAGCACTAATTATATAAAGTACTCTTTGAATAGTAAGAACTAAACAAGTGATAGCTATTATTATCACTGCACATGTGGATGATCATTAGATGCAATCATCATTTTGGAAACCAAGCTCGGCTGAACTTTAAGAAAATATACCACAACATTTCATAGGGTGGAAGTTTCCACAGAGGCCTTAGGATCATCATAGCTTTCTATGTCCAATGTACTAAAAGCCCTATGGGTAAGAGAGTGAGATTGCAGGTGTCTCTCAGGTGGAGGTGGGGAACAGTCTGTGGTTAGGGACAGTCAGTCTCTTTGGGGTGGTCTGTTCAGTCTGTCAGTGTGTCTAGAATAGTTGCCGGGTATGGAATGGTGACTCTGTATAAAACGGTCACTATTGTACTTGCATATACCTGGAGTGCTAATCCCATGGTTGTGTCTAGGCTAGTCAGTATGAAGGAATATTTAGTATTTCTGAAATTTTCTTGGGTGCTAAGTCATTATGGAACCATCACCTCTCAGCTTCAAACTCACATTGAGACTGGTCTGTGAGACCAATCTGGTCTCGAAATCTAAGCTGATTAGCATGGCTGGGCCATGCACTGTAGGAGGAGGCCAATAACTTGGGGTATTGCCCACAAAGTTAAATTCCTCCTACAGCACTTTATCGGAATGGAGACATGTCTGTTCATTAAGGTTGGCTCTGGGAAGGGACAGCAGGAGTGAGGCTCTGCAGAGACCAAGCCTTCCATACTCTAGGAAGCAGAGGTGATTGCCAGAGTATGGAAGGCTTGGTCCCAACAAAGCCCCACTTCTCTGTCTCCCCTTATCTGGGAACAGTGGGACTAAGGTTACATTGGAGCACACATGTGGCTTCCAACAATAGCCCCAGTGTTGCCAGACAAGGGAAGACACAAAAGGAACAATTTGGGAAATTGATTTTTGCCAGTGTTTCAGGACAAAGAGAGACAGAGACAGAGAGAGAGGGAGGAGAACTAAATCAACTGAAATTATCTATTAAGTCTGGTCTGTTACAGGGAAGATTAAAATAATTCTTCTTGCTACATATGAGCACAGAACAGTTGTCCCTTTTAGGAACTAAGTAAGATGCCCAGCAGGTTCTCAGTGATGGGGCAAAATGATAACTGACTCTTTCATTACAAAATGTAAGTGATATGGCTCTGATGTGTTTTTTCTATTTGTTTTCCTAACTCTGTTATCTGTCATTTAAAGGAATAGTTCTCAGAGGAAAGTGCAAAATGTGCAATCCTCTTCTTATACGAATCCTGAAGGAGGCCTCAGGGTCGCAGGAAGCCCTCAGTCATCTGGGAAGGAACCAGAAGAGTGAGAAACGGGAGATAATGACTTGTTGTCCACAAGGATATAAGCCAAGTAATTCGGGTAAGACCTGGAAATAAGGTACTGGGAGAAAGCTTTCACTACAGACAAAGCAAGAGGCAGAGAAGAAGTCTGTGATTTCATGTTGTTGGAAGATAAACTCCCTAGGTGATTGGACAGATTTAATTACAGAACTCTTCCTGCGTCTAATTTCAAGTTGTACTAAACTGATATTTTACAAAGCACTTTTTAAATACTCTATATTCACTAGCCTTGTAATTGGTTTCCTCTTCTATGCTCCTTTAGCACTTTGCTTTATTTCAGAAATTATTCTATTTTATTATTTATTCATATATTTGTTTATGATTTACAAAAATTTTTTAATGCTTATTTTTGACAGAGAGAGAGAGAGCATGAGCAGAGGAGGGGCAGAGAGAGAGACACACACACAGAATCCGAAGCAGGTTCCAGGCTCTGAGCTGTCCACACAGAGCCGGACGTGGGGCTCGAACTCACAGACTGCGAGATCATGACCTGAGTCAAAGTCAGACGCTCAACCGACTGAGCCACCCAGGCACCCCTGTTTATGATTTTTTTAAGGTAGACTCCACACCCAGTGTAGAGCCCAACACTGGGCTTGAACTCATGACCTTGAGATCAAGACCTGAGCTGAGATCAAGAGTTGGAGGCTTAACTGACTGAGCCACCCAGGTGCCCCGGTAATTATTAATATACATCTCTTTCCTATTTCCTCCCTTTGCTCCTGTATAAACATGGGTGTGCATTCATGCACATACTCATGTGTGCATAGATGCAGAGCAATATTAAGCCAAAAGTTTTAAAGAGTCGGAGATTTACCCTACTTGCAAGCTGTTTAGGTTAGTATGACATGGTTTATCATATTTAGTCCTATTTCTCAGGGTCAAACAGACCATTTGTTAGAGCAAAAACACAGTTGATGAAATGAGGGGTAGTTATTTGTCTGCATGCGCAGTAGTATGTACGCTAAGAGAGGAGCCCCAAATTTAGGAAACTTCAAAAAAAGTTCCAGAGGCGACTGGCACAAGTGCTTGTCCACACCCCTGAAGGAGAGAGAAGTCATTAATCTGAAGTATTGGAAACTCCTTTAGGGGAAAGGGAAGACGTCTCTGGATTTATTACATTGAAATGTAAGCAAATGCCACTATGGAGGCAAAGGAGAAGGCCTATCTTTTCTGCCTTGGGATGTTGACAAGAAGAGACATGTTTCTACATCTCCCGGTACTACACAGTGTCTCCAGACTCCAGTGCTTTTTTCTATTCAAACATGTCCTTTACTCAGAAGGCCTGGAACACATAGGAACCCAAGAAATCCATGGAGAACTTTCTCTCAACAATCAAGATCCTTGAGATGTCTGGTATACACTGAGTTAAAATATTATTTGTGAATGAATAAATTTAAGGAACTCACTTGTTACTAGCAATTTTTACAAAGTAAAGAAAAATTATTTCACTATGCTACTCAAATTATGCATCAAACAGTATAGCACTATAGTGAAGACATAAATGAATCAACTGGGGATGGTACCAATACAGATAATACGAGACAAAAATCTACTTAGACTGCCCTGTGAAAAGCCTTATGATTTTCAAGCAGAATATGGAAATATGCAGAAATATGGAAAAGGATATAAACAATAAAGATTAAGGGTATAGAGTACATATTTAAAAGAACAAGGCTTCTCAGGGACTTTGTCTTAAAACATATCACAAAGTATTTTCACATATCATTATTTATTTTCAGCCTGTAAGCCAAGATGTATTACATTTATTATATTTCTGTTACCACCCCTTTTGTCTACTGAGTATCATAAAAGCTCAAGGTTGGAAGGGATATTATGAGTCCCCTAGTTAGTTTATCTGGTGATGACTGAGTCACCATGATGTCATCCTTAACAACTGTTGTACAACCTAGGATTCGATATCTCAAGTAACTGGAAATTTATAATACCAGAAACAGGCTATTCCATCTTTGAGTAGAAATAACCACCAGAACATATGCCCTTACTCTGAACCTAACCCTTTTTTCACCTTTGGTTCCACTTCTTGAAGTCATCAGAAATTAGTGTAGGCTGTACTGTACATTATAAACTACTTTAGAAATACATACTCTCTTCCCCACTTTGCCTTTTATTTTAAAAACTAAACATCCTCTTGGCTCTGTGCCTGCAGCTGTTTGATGATTTCTCCTCCAAACACACTTGGTTGGGATAAGCCAGGGCTCTGACAATTATTACTTTAGCAAATCAGTATATGGGTATTGAGCTTGGAATCAAATCATACTGATAAAAAAGATGTTAGCAAACAGTCTAAGATTTACTGCTGCCTACCAGTCTATAGTCTTAGAAGCTATGATAATCAATACAATTCAAAGGAAAAGAAATAATTACATACCTTTCTGTGATTAATGATGAAAAGATTGTCATTCTATCTGATGAAATACATAAACTGTGCTAAAAAAGGAAAAAGGAAATCAAGTAGATTCTTCATTTAGTATTATGAGCTTAACACAAGATCTCATTTATTTTACTTTTTATTTAGTCTGACCAAACACACACAAGCATCCATTCTCTATCACTGCATGCCTTATGCACATTTTAGAAGCTCACTTGACCAACACCATTGTTTTTGTGTATTCAAACGTTTTCATCTCCCAAACTTGTAGTGTTTGTGAAAAACCAAGCCAAAGACATTGCTTCAATAAAATTCAGAGTGTTAAATATTTATCCAGAGTAATTAAAATTTTTCTGCAGTTAATATGTGAGTTGTTACATAATTACAGTTCTCAATACATTAGTATGAAATAATGCTTAACTCTACTATAAAACTGGGGCTCACTCATTCAAAGACCACTTATTCAGCATCTACTCTGTGTCATGGAATATTCTTGTGATGAGTAGACTTTGGCTTCGATGGTTGTGTTCCGTTCCTTCTAGTCTCTTTGACAGCTGATTGGACATGCTCATAGCCTGGTCATCTTTATCAAGTTGTTACAGGATTTCTCATGCACTACACTCATTCAGTACTATATGGTGTATTTCATCAATTCCAAGATACTAATTTTACCCCACATTTTGGTGTCTCTTAAGTTGGAATATATCTTAAGACAGTTTTGTTGTTGTTGTTGTTTTGTTTTGTTTTGTTTTGACAGCCAGGCAACAGTCAAGTGGGGTACCTTTTAAAAATGCTAAATCCCCAATATTCTTCATGGGAAAGAAGATGATTCTACATACAAAAAAAATGTCATTGTTGACTTAGAATTGAAAAGTAACTCAAAAGATTCTTTAGAGGAAACATACATCAACATCATAAAGGTCATATATGAAAAACCCACAGCCACTATCACCTTAAATGGGGAAGAAATGAGAGCTTTCCCCAAATTTTTAGGATGAAGACAGTGATGTCCTTTTTTACCACTGTTATTTAACATGGTGCTCGCACTCCTAGTCTCAGCAATCAGACAACAAAAAGAAATCAAAGGTATCCAGGTCGGCCAGGAAGAAATAAAAGTTTTACCACCTGCAGATATTTGCCATCATACTCTATATAGAAAACCTGAAAGTTTCCACCAAAAAAAAAAAAACTACTAGAACTGATATATGAATTCAGTAAAGTCACAGGATACAAAATCAATGTACAGAAATCTATTGCATTTCTATACACCACTAATGGAGCAGCAGAAAGAAATCAAGGAATCAATTCCACTTACAAGTGTACCAAAAACAGTAAGATACCTTGGAATAAACCTAACCAAGGGGGTCAAACACATGTACACTGAACATTATAAACCACTGGTGGAAGAAATTGAAGATGACACAAAGAAATGGAAAAAAAAACTCCATGCTCATAGATTAGAAGAATAATTATTATTAACATGCCTATACTACCAAAGCAATCTACACATTTAATGTAATCCCTATCAAAATACCACCAGCATCCTTCACAGAGCTAGAACAAACAATCCTAAAATTTGTATGGAACCACAAAATACCCTGAATGGCCAAAGCAACCTTGAAAAAGGAAAAACAAAACTGGAAGTGTGACAATTCTGTACTTCAAGTTACATAACAATGCTGTAGTGATCAAGACAGTATGATACTGGCACAAAAATAGACACATAGATCATGGAACAAATTAGACAACCCAGAAATGAACCCACAACTATATGGTAAACTAATCTTCGACAAAGTAGGAAAGAATATCCAATCAAGAAATGGTGTTGAGAAAACCGGATAGCAAAATGCAAAAGAGAGAAAGGGGGCCACTTTCTTACAGCATATACAGAAATAAATTCAAAATGGATTAAAAACCTAAATGTGAGACCTGAAACCTTAAAGATTTTAGTAGAGAACAAAGGCAGTAAGTGCTCTGACATCAGCCATAACACATGAAAGGATGCTCAAAATCACTCATCATCAGGGAAATACAAATCAAAACTACAATGAGATATCATCCCACACCAGTCAGAAAAGGCTAAAATTAACACAGGAAACAATAGGTGTTGGTGAGGATGCAGAAAAAGAGAAAGCCTCTTCCACTGTTGGTGGAAATGCAAACTGGCGCAGCCATTATGGAAAACAGTATGGAGGTTCCTCAAAGAGTTAAAATAGAACTACCCTATAATCCAGCAATTGTACTACTAGGTAGTAAGAAAACAAAAATAATACTTCGAAGGGATACATGCATTTTGATGTTTATAGCAGTATTACCTACAATAGCCAAATTATGGATACAGCCCAAATGCGCATCCACTGATGAATGGATAAAGAAGATGTGGTATGTATATACAATGGGATATTATTCAGCCATCAAAAGGGATGAAATCTTGCCTTTTGCATAATATGGATGGAACTAGAGGGTATTATGCTAAGCGAAATAACACAGGGAAAGACAAATACCATGTGATTTTACTCATGTGTGGAATTTAAGAAATAATACAAATGAGCAAAGGAAAACAAGGGAGAGTGGCAAACCAACAAACAGACTCGTAACCACAGAGAACAAACTGATGGTTTCCAAAGAGGAGGTGCTGTGGGGGGTTAAACAGGTGATGAGGATTAAGGAGTACACTTGTGATGAGTAGCGGGTGTAGGTATAGAAGTGTTGAGTCACCATGCTGTACCTGAAACTAATATTACACTGTATGTTAACTAACTGGAGTTTAAATAAAAACTTCTACCAATGAAAGGTAACTCAAAGGATTCAAATACAATATGTGGGAAGTTTTAGGAATACCTCAATCAGTTTATTTTATGTGTTATATATGCACAAAAGTGGCATATGATTAAAACACCTTTCTATCCAAGTTTTTTTCCTAAGTACAATATAAAAATTCTAAATAAGATACCAGCGTATTATGATTTGATTGGCAGTGTTTCTTCCATTAAAGTAGTACATAAACTATTTTACAATAAATAACATCTTAGAGTTAATGAAGAAAGTATACAATGCAAAATGGTAACAGGAACATAAAATTGTAGTTGGAGTGCAAATATTAGAGAAAGGAGTCAGTCGCAAATGGCATGATTATCAATCATGTGAGTAGCATCCCTGAGATTTTGAGGTGTGATATTTGGGGTTCCAGTTTGGTAAGCCATGGAGAAAACCTTAAGAGATTCAAGAAGCTGTACTCATTTGATACCCTCAGCCTAACACCTCTTGGTATATTTCCTGGAAATGTATTTTTGAACCTACTGCAGTACAAAATCCATCCCTCTTATTGCATAATATACGCACGAGTATCAAGAGTATCAATTATAGCCAGGCTTCCTGAGCTTCTATCCCACCTTTACCATTTTCTAGCCAGCCCTATGTTTTGTGGCAGGTTACTCAAACTCATTGGGTCTCAGTTGCCTCATTCACAAAACAAGCATACTAATAAAACTTACCTCCTTGTGTTATGGGCACTAAATTTGCTAATATTTGTAATATGTGGAATATAGTAAACGCTATATTAAACAGAAAAGTGACCTAATAACAACTTCGGCAGAACAGTTACTGGGCGGCCTTCAGGAACACGGACAGACAGATCCACACACACAGAGTTCAGACTTCTACAGCACCCTCCTTTATCTTCCTGCCATAAAAACACAGTACACTCAATAGAATACAACCTTTCACAACCAAAATTTCATAACCATCAAAGTCTTCATTAGCAATAATAAACTTTACTTCCCTCTGCAAATATACATATAAACACCTTTAGTGACTAAACAATGTAATTGACCACTCATGAACCCTGATCCTTGAAATGAACCTCTGATAGGAGCTTACCTCGTTTTTCTCACCTGCTCTTTATATAAGAAGGTAGAATTCAGGGTTCATTAAGGATGCAAGTTGATCAGGTTTCAGTTCACCAAACTTTACTAATTTTCAGATTTATACCCACAATAAAATTTCAACTAACTAGAAATTAGTCTAATCGTTATCAAAATTGTACAGCTTTTTCATAGACATTCCAATACGCACATGCTCATCCAAGGGTAATCATAGCCTATCTAACTTAATTTTCTAATAATTGCATTTAGTTTTAGAACTTCAATAAAGATGTACACAAAGTCAATACTTAGACCTTACTTAGTTCTCACCCTGAATAAAAAATTCCAGAACTTGTACTGGCCCTACACACCCCTGTTCTCACCACCCTAAACTTGGCATATATATTCAATGAAGCTCTTGGACAGGCTACAAGGAAAAGAATTAGAATGAGATCATAAGATAATGATTTTTGTAGATCCTCTTCCTAGAAAGGTGGGAAGAGTGTTTGGATGTAGCAATAAATGGACTATAAACGTCTACCTGCCAGCCTGTCAGATGGTAAGTGGAACAGGAGTGACTTCTCCTTGGCAAGGACCCAGGGTGTTAGAGCTTGAAAAGAAAGGAGACCATTCAGGCATCTTTAAAGAAGGACAAGAGACAGGGTTCTGGATGACATTCTAACTAAGGTGGTTATGTGGCAGTTGGTAGCTAGAAGAGGCTCATTTCTACTCCTCCATCCGTACTCTGCAATCCAGCTATATAGACTACATGTACTTTACCAAACATTCCATGCTTTTTCACTTCATGGCTTTGAATATGCGTTTTGTTGTTGTTGTTGTTTGTTTTGTTTTGTCTTTTCTCACCGTCTTTCCACTTGGCTCATTCCAGGGGACATTTCAAGATTCACTTCCAACGTGACTACTCCAAGAGTCTGCCCTAACTCACAATCTCAAAAGCTTTAATTAGGCCCCATTTTATACTTATTGCAGTTCTATTATGTTGTTTATTATAGTGCATTGTAATGATTGGTTTGCTTATGTGCCTCCTCTCTAGATAGTGTGGTCCTTAAAGGTAGAAACTAGTAAACAATCCTTTACCTATCATATATTATGACTACAACAAATGTTTACTGAATTCTAGCTTCTGGTGAGCCATATAGATTTGACTTTTTTTTTAATGTTTCTTTTTGAGAGAGACAGAGCCTAAGTGGGGGAGGAGCAGAGAGAGAAAGGGAGACACAGAATCTGAAATAGGCTCCAGGCTCCAAGCTGTAAGCACGCAGCCTGACGTGGGACTCGAACTTGGGAATGGCAAGATCATGACCTGAGCTGAACTTGATGCTTAACCGACTGAGCCACTCAGGTGCCCCAAATTTGACTTTAAATTTTTTTTCCAACGTTTTTTATTTAATTTTGGGACACAGAGAGACAGAGCATGAATGGGGGAGGGGCAGAGAGAGAGGGAGACACAGAATCGGAAACAGGCTCCAGGCTCCGAGCCATCAGCCCACAGCCTGACGCGGGGCTCGAACTCATTGATCGTGATATCGTGACCTGGCTGAAGTCGGACGCTTAACCGACTGCGCCACCCAGGCGCCCCGAGATTTGACTTTAAAATTTGGGAAAACCCAAATAAGATTCCCCTAAAAAAAAAAGCGTTTGTACTCTTTGTTCATTATAATGCTTAGCATCAAATTCTTACTCTCTGAAATAAGTTTTCATCATTGACACCTCATTTCTTTTTTTCTTACTAACTCAATGTTTCTGCCATAGTGTTTAGCCTAACCAAGACCATTATATGGCTGACTGTGAGACATATTAGGCTCTATTATTCACACAAGAGCACCAAAGTTTTCCATTTGATGTGGTAAGCAAAATTCTCTTTGACATTCACAGCAGTCATTTCACACAAACCAAAGCTTTTTCATCAGTGTATATTGTACTCATTTTCAATTTACAATGGTGGTTTTTGAACACCACCAGCTGAGAAGGACTCTGTGTGTGTGTGTGTGTGTGTGTGTGTGTGTGTGTGTGTGTGTGTGTGTTTTAATTTGGCATATGTATAGCCTCTCCTTATCCTCATTTCCCTGTGGGTTTTTTTTTCTATTTCATATTTACTTTCCAATTCCTTTTTTTTCTCCCTAATTTTATGAACAAGCATTCACAAGCTCATCACTGCATTCCAGAAGGACACATAGGAATTACCATGACCAACTTACTTAAAAGGCTAGATAAAGGATGAGAAACTGCCTTTGAAAAGAAAAAAAAAAAAGAAGATGATTTAATGATGGATGCTTTAATGTCTCTATTTGCAAATACTCTGTACATATCACCACCATCTGAAGATGAATTACTTGAAGGAAGGAAAAGTATTTGGTTTTTTCCTTATCTCTTTAAACCAAAGCTGAATTTTTTAGATTGGCCCATTGGTCCTATGTCTTTCACATTTGCTTTTGAGGCACTATCATACTATAGTTTATTCAGAATTGCAGATGTATACACTACACGTGGGGACAAATGAGATGACTTATTTGTCTATTGAATCTTTAATGATGCTTCTCAGAGAAGACTTCAGAGGGAACTTTTGAAAAGTTACCAGACAGCACAGTAATGAGATACTGCCTTCAATTCAGTGTTGAACTGGGACCAAGTGAACTAATAAGCAGTTGTTTCCATGGAGTAATATTTCAAAAACAATCCCAAATGAATACTCCCAAGAATTTTAAAGTCAACCGCACATTTTCCCAGTATCAATTTTTAAAAAATTTCTTCTTACAATCGCTCCCATTTTTTTTTCTAAAGTACATTCTACAGTTGTAGTATTTCAAAAAATTGGAAGTCTTTTTCCAAGGAGAGCATAGCTTTTCAAGTTTTTAATGACCTCACTCCATATTTGAGAAATGGTTGACTTTCTATGGCTAAGCAGATCTCAGGCTGTTAAAGTAGTTAAATAATTTTCATTTCACGGTTATTTTCATAGCAGGTTGAGCCAGATGAAGGGACCCCTTTTCAAGTAAAAAAAAGAAAAAATGAGTTGAACTGGAAATTTCACGTGGCTCAACTTAGTGTGTGTGTTATTTAGGATTATATATTTTAACCCAGTACTGATTAAAACATCAAATAGCCCAATAATGATATCAAATAGCTACCACCAAAAAAGCGCTTCTTCATATTTAAAAACATAACATAAATAAACCTATCAATATCAATTAAATTAAAAATTACACTACTTATGTTTCTCTGTGTAAGTGGAATATGCATGTACACAATAGCATTCATTTCTTATTTAAGCTTGGAATTTTGTGGTTTTTGTTTTTTTGCTTTGTTTTGTGTTTTTTTTTTTTTTTTTTTGCCACATAGTTATACAAAGATGACTATTTTTTTGTCATTTTGTTCTTTATTTACAACTCCATACCAGGGTTTTAATAACGACATTCGTCATCTGGATTTCCTGTCCTCAACCTTCAATTACTAAGAAAACAAAAACCTCAGAGGTAGACTGGGGCCAACAAAGAAGACAACAGAAAACATGGCTTACTAAAGAATGAATAATAGATATTGAAAGGTCAAAGGCTGAATAAAACAAATTTGTAATTATCAGTAGTAGCATTAATAATAATGATGATAAATAACCACATAGGTCACATTCAAATCTCCTACATCTCAAGAAAGATAAATATTTTTCAGTCCAATTGCAATTCTTCTCACATCACTGTGAAGGCATGTTAAGCAAGGCCTCTCAGAAAACAAAACACAACAGTGTGTTGATAAATGATGATGGGAGTATTGGTGAGCTTCTGCTTATTTGAAATCCTTGGCAGGTGAAAACTTTTAAGCATATATAAAGATATTATCTGAAAGTCCTAGAAATCAGTCTATAATTTTCAAGTAAATCTTATCTCAGAAAATATTTCAAAAAAATGGTAAATTTATAATGACTTTCATTTTAGACTCTCCTCCATCTGTGATGTTGATGGTTTCTGGGAAAAAAAATAAAAATATGATTTATAATGATCTCGCTCCCTGAGAAACTATAGACATTCTTTTAATGTACTCACATCTGATCTTTTTGAAGTTGAAAATTGAAACCTCACGTTTTCTGTCACAGGTTGTATAAAGTGATTACTTATATTGGCAACTTAAGATATTACAAGTCAAAAAAGGATGCACAATTGTTTTTTATGAACAAAAGTTAACATATGTTTTTGAGATTATAAAACCCATGTGCAATTAAAAAGTGTGCACTTATTCTATGCCCCCATTCATCTATTCATTGATCAAATATATGCCCCTAAGTGCCATTATGCATCAACACTTTATGTAGACTAGGCCTTTTGTTTCAGGTCCCGATTCTCACTTAAGTGCCTCATACAAAATTTTTCAATAAAAATCTTTTTATCAGACCAAAAAAGAGATGACGATAAGGTACACACCATTAGATGTGAATCCAGATGTGTCTTGAGGTCATTTTCTAAATTTATGATCAAGGTAAGATTAGTTTCAAATACCATTGGATGCCTTCTAAAATGTCTAATGCAGTGTCTTTTTCTGATCATCTCTGGGGTCTTAAGGTCTTAAGATCATTCCTTGGTTCAAATTCTGGTCTCCACGGAATTCCCTTTCCCCTCTCTGTGTCTTGCTGCAAGCCCAAAATTGAATTTGGCATTTAAACATTATATACGGTCCAGACACCCTTTAATGTAAATTAGTTGTCAACAAACAGCGATCACGAAATTTTATCCCAGATGTCAAGATACACCACACAAAGCTACAGTTATCAAAGCAATATGATACTGGCACAAAAATCAGCACATAGATGAATGGAAAAAAATAGCCCAGGAATAAACCAATACCTATGTGATCAACTAATCTATGATAAAGGAGACAAGCATATACAATGGGGGAAAAGACAGCCTTTTCAATAAATGATGTAGGGAAAACTGGATAGCTACATGAAAAAGAATGAAACTGGTCCACTGTCTTGTAGCATACACAAAAATCAACTCAAAATGGAACTAAGAACTAAACGTGAGACCAGAAGTCATAAAATTCCTAGAAGAAAACAGAGGCAATTATCTCTTTAACATTGGTCTTAACATCACTTTTTAGGTATGTCTCCTTAAGAAAGGGATATAAGAGCAAAATTAAACTATCGGGACTATACCAAAAGAGAATACTTTTTCACAGTAAAAGAAATCATCAACAAAATAAAAAGGCAACCTCGTGAGTGGGAAAAGATATTTGCAAATAACTTGTCTGATAAGGGGTTAATACCTAAATGTATAAAGGGTAAAACTCAACA
This sequence comes from Prionailurus bengalensis, assembly GCF_016509475.1. Classification (NCBI taxonomy): domain Eukaryota; kingdom Metazoa; phylum Chordata; class Mammalia; order Carnivora; family Felidae; genus Prionailurus; species Prionailurus bengalensis. Next base: position 131,623,283 of record NC_057343.1, read on the forward strand.
CCAAACAAAAGATAAATCAATCTGTTTTTAAAATAGGCAGAGGACCTGAATAGACATTCTTCCAATTAATATATAAAGATGGCCAACATGCACTTGAGAAGATGCTCAATATCTCTAATCATCAGGGAGGTGGAAGCCAAAACCACAATGAGATACCGCCTCACAGATGTCAGAATAGCTATCATCAAAAGGACAAGACACAGTAAGTGTTGTGAGGGTGTGGAGAAAAAGAAACCCTCATGAGCTGTTGGTGGGAATGCAAATTGGTTCAGCCACTATGGAAAACAGTATGGAGGTTCCACAAAAAAATAAAAATATAAATGCCATATGATCCAGTAATTCTACTACTGGGTATTTACTAAAAGAAACCAAAAACACTAAATTGAAAAGATATGCCTAAAACTATGTTTATTGCAGCATTATTTACAATAGGTAAGATATGGGAGCACCACAAGCATCTGTCAATAAACAAATGGGTACAGAAGATGAGTATATACTACACAATGGAATATTAGCCATAATAAAAAAAGGAAATCTTGCCATTTTCAACAACATGAATGGACATAGAGAGTATAATGGTAAGTGGGGTAAGTCTGACAGAGAAAGAAAAACACCTTATGATTTTACTTCTATTTGCAATCTAAAACAACAAAATGAACAAACAAAGCAGGAAGAGATCTATAAATACAGGGAACAAACTGGTGGTGCTCGAGGAAGGAGCGGGTGGGGAGATGGGCACAATGGCTGAGTGGAAAGTACAGGCTTCCAGTAATGGAAGTCAAGGTGATGAAAGTCACAGTGTAAGGAATATAGTCAATGTCATTTTAACAGTGTTGTGTGGTGACAGATGGTAGCTACACTTGTGATGAGCATGGCATAGTCCATGGAGTCGTTGAGTCACTATGTTGTACACCTGAAACTAAGGTAACATTGTGTGTCCACTCTATTTCAGTTTAAAAAATCAGGAGATTTTATGTAAATGCCAAACTCTTGGGATTATTTTAAAAAATAGCAAGAAATATCTTCACTGAACTCCTATTCCCCAAGGCAATAATCTACTACAGCTGATTTTCAGGAAGCTCCTTTCCAGTGAAGTGTCTTTTATCCAGATCACCCTGTCTTCCTTATCCTATGTATATACTGCAGGCTTCACCTATTTTTCAGTAAGTCCCTGAATCACAGAGAGAGGACTTTACAAGCCTATTTCATATCAATCTAGTATTGACCCAAATGTGCAACTGAGCCCCCTTCTTTAAATCTCTCTTTCACACACACACAAATATACACTTATGCATGTTCATGTACATATGATACCCATGTAAATATACCATATTTATGGAAGGAGACCAATGTAAATGGACAGTTGATGTTGTATTACAGCAAATGGCCTAAATTTGGCTATGAACCTTTTAATCTCTGGGTCACAGACCATGGTTTCTTTAGTCATACAGCTCTTCTCTCAAATTCCTATTCACTTCTATTTAAAGCATTTTTTCTTCATACCATAATAAATCCTTCCTTCAAGTGTCAAGCTCCAATAAAAGGAACATTTTAAATTATTTTCTAAACAAAGGTAGTTTCTTTCCTAAGTATAATTATCTTTCAGCTGTGAAGATACCTTTTTTTTTCATTCCTCTAAAGATCCAGGGCTAGTTTTCAACCAGCATTTTCTTTTAGCCTTAATTAAATCCCTTAAGAGTGATATAGGCAAAATATTACCAAGAGTCTAAAGGTAAAGCCTAGCAAGATAGAAAAGATAATTTTCAAAGTTGGTGCATGAATTCTAAGTTGTAAAATGTATCTTTTGACCCCTGGAAGTTAACCAAACTTTGCATCAGTCAACCTAGGTAACACGATTAAGAATGATAACTCTTTTTTTCCAAGCCCTTCGGTTTGGAAAAGAGGCTAATTATTACCTGAGAAAAACAACTGTGCATAAATGTTATTTCTGACATTTATCATTTTAACGAACAGAATAATCAAGGTGGGAGGAAGGGGTGGTTAGTTTGCTCAGTCTTCTGTAAAATGTTCCCCAGACTGAGTAGCTTAAACAGAAATTTACGTTCTCAGTATTCTGGAGGCTAGGACTGGCTTTTGAGGTCCCTCTTCTTAGACTGCACTAGTCCTCTTCTCCCTGTCATGTGGGTCTCTCCTAATCAACTCTTCTAAAGGTGTCATGCTAGATTAAGCTCTGACCTCCTGACCTCACTTTAAGTTAGTTACCACTGGAAAGACTCTAAATCTCTAAATACAGTCACATTTCTCAAGTACTGGGGTTAGGACTTTTGAATTTGGGGGGACACAATTCAGCCCATAACAAGGGTTATAAATGTGACCTATGTTCTAGCTCAAAATTGTTCTAAGAAAAGACTGACGCCACATTGTAATTTTTTGGAATGTTTGAATCAGAAGACAGGATGTTTTAGGACTCTGCCAAACAAAACATCCAGCGTAAGGTGATAAACAGCTGGGTTGAGATGGTTATGGAGGTTGTTGGTGAGACTCACAAATATTCTAGGGAACTTGTCTTTGAGCGACATGGGGTGTTTCCCAACTTCCAGTCACAATTCTGTGATTTTCTTTAACCAATGGTTCTAAGCATATGTGACCTATGTCCAGTGCTTGAACAGCCAACGTGTGATTTATTTCTTACTCCTCACTCTGCTGAAGTGATCATTCAAGTCCTGCCAGGATGGCATGCATTAGTCTGAGTCCCTACAAACCCAGGAGACAGAGAGATCCCTCCTGACCTACAATGAAAATACAAGGATGATAAAGAAATAAGCCCTTGTGTTCAGCACTGAGATTTGGGGGCTGCTTCTTAGTGCAGCACAATTAATTCATCTTGATCAACTCAGTGGGAAAAACACAGAAGACGATATCTTTAATCACATGATAGCCAGTTTCACAAACCTATTGGCTATTTTCAATTTAAGTATTGCAACATAAACAAAAGACTTCATCTACAATATTTCCCTGTATCTAAGATGCCAAGATGTTAACATACATGTCAATTTGAAAGAGATAAACATGTAAAAAACATGCATCTTGGGATTTGTAAAATGTAGAATGTAAAAATAAAGGTATTTTTACTCAGATGGTAACTTGGTGTCTCATTGTGACTGATGCACTTTTTATTACTGGTAGAGTTGACGAACTCTCCATACGTATTTAAATTCAAATGAATTTTGCTTTTCCATGATTGGACTGTTCACAGTATTTACACACCTATCTACCGGGATCTCAGTGTGCTTAATCTGTAAATGTTTTCTTGATTACAGGTTTCAGTAAGTATGGCATTGCCTGTATTGAGACAGGAAAACAAAACAAAACAAAATATTACGACTATACATGGCTAGAGATGAGCAAGGGCAGAGGTTGCTTTTCTATCTTTAAACTAGGTGACTTCAGCATTACCTTTCTCCATCAGATTGTGATTTGATGATGCAAAGAACTCAGAATGTAGTTGATTCCACTTAATTAGTTAATTAGTGACTCTCTCAGCAATATGGGATAAGCTTGTTACTCTGGAGATCAATGCATAAGGAGAGCCTTTATTTGATTGCTAAATATTCTCGTCACACCTAAACTAGGAATGTTAATTAAAATAAGCTTGATGATACAGCATGGTTCTAACCATTTTCTCTGTTATCTCCTACAGTCTTGTTCTATGCTGTTTTGTCTTTATATTTTGCTTCACCACGCACAGAAGCCAAATTCTACTACTCATCGAATATGTTAATACTCACATTATTTTCTTAGCCATTTGTCTTCTCTTGTGGATAGGGCACAGATTAGCTATACCTGCTACTCTAATTATTATTTCATTTACACCCTCAACAAATATTTAAGTGGTCAATAAATTTTCCTGCCCAATTCAGGATGTTTTATAGTCAGTACTGATATAACTAAGTGAAGGTCCAGCTTGTACTTATGTAATTACATGAATGCCAGAGTTAAGAGGGCTACATGGTGACGGGAAAAAGAAGCATTGGCTCTTTAGAGCCTCAGTCACATAAATTTTTTTTTCTTCTATTAAAAAAATGACATGGAATTTAGACCAGCTGATCCAATACAGCCTGCAGGTCATGACCCAGTCTGTTTAAACAAGAACTGTTCTAATGTTCTGTAAACCACTCATAACATAGCTGGCTTGCCTTCGAAAGTCCTAGCATGTAGACTGGGCTGGAAAAATAGTGAAGGCAGAAAATATTCTTTTGCTCATTAATACCTAAAAAGATGTATTCCCTAATTCAGTCTTGCTGTTATTACAGGCCAACTGTCTAGTACCTTTTAATGTCAAGCTGCATCAGCATCAACATCCTGGCCTCTACAGCCAGCAGTAGTTAAGCATACAGCTTTTAAAAATAGTCTCCATCTGGGGCATCTGGGTGGCTCAGTCGGTTAAGTGTCTGACTTTGGCTCAGGTCCTTATCTCATTTGAGTTCTAGCCCTGCATCAGGCTCTGTGCTGACAGCTCAGCTTGTGAGCCCTGCTTGTGCGCTCATTCTCTCTCTCTCTCTCTCAAAAATAAATAAATAAATTTAAAAAATAGTCTCCATCTGTAAACAGCTGCCCACATCACCTGTTATGACCCACCAAAGTCAAAATTACCTTGCTCATAAAAGCCTAAGAATTACACATCTGTCCTCTCCAGAAGTTGTACTCTCTCCACATTCAGTCCCCAAATCCCATTCCTTCCCTATTCCTTAATGTTCCTACTCTATTATTAAACGATGGAATAATAGAGGTCAATGAACAACACTTCACTGTTTACAACACAATACGGAACTAACAAAGACCAATGAGTCTCAACAGCAGAGATAGCACATAACGTCTATTATGATAAAGCACTCTGTGTAATATATATTCTTTGTGCAAGCAAATGGACTTTCTAACACTCATTCCAACTTTGCCTGGGATGTGACCACTTGAGAAAGCATTTGGGTCTAAAGAACAAATAACATTACTTAGATTTGCTGCTTTGTAGTCAGTCACTTAGTATATAGAGAGGGAAGAGAAGAGACTGAACACTAAATATTTATACCCTTTTATCAGATCAGCTGCACCAAACTGAGAAACATCAACCAAAGCCTTCCTGTCAGTAAGCTCAGTCTTCCTCCTTGAGGAGTACTGATGAGAGGGTTGTAAGTGCTGTTCTAAGCTTATATCCTTTCACAGGGAATGAGGAATGGGGAGCAGCTAACTCCAACAATGTTCAGGTGGTTCAGGATTATAGAGAGAACCTCAAGGAACTGGTCTATCCATTACAACAATTAAATGCCTATTTCTCTTAGGCTCTTGCTTCCAGGAATATAAAAAATAATTCTTAAGTTTAATCATTGATTATCAGAGCTATCCTTTCTTATTTTTAATATCAGCATATACTATAATTACGCTATGGCTTTTTCTAGTAAAACACATTAAATTAACTAGGTTTTTTATCATTGACCTTAGAATTCAATGTGAATACTTTGTAATATTCATTGTTTATTTTCTTTTTAAAAAAATTTTTTTTTTCAACGTTTATTCATTTTTGGGACAGAGAGAGACAGAGCATGAACGGGGGAGGGGCAGAGAGAGAGGGAGACACAGAATCGGAAACCGGCTCCAGGCTCCGAGCCATCAGCCCAGAGCCTGACGTGGGGCTCGAACTCCCGGACCGCGAGATCGTGACCTGGCTGAAGTCGGACGCCCAACCGACTGCGCCACTCAGGCGCCCCTCATTGTTTATTTTCTTGGTGCATCTTTTTCCCCCTAGAACAAGCCTATTTGGCAATGTATTTATAGCCCAATGTTATGAATAGGTATAAGCTTCTTAATTAGGAGACCCTATATATTACAGAATACCATCAAAGTAAAATGACAGGTCTGCCATTCTCTAAAAGGATATCTAAGTGGTGTTTACTTGTCAGCTAACCTTTTAGTTTAAGGGAACACTGAGAAAAATGCACTGGACTCTGTAACAGGAGATCTCGAGTTTACAGTCATTAGCCACTAACTGATTAATGTCGAGATCCACCTCATCTTTCCAGGTTTCTGTTTTTTGGTCTGTGGATGAACATTTAGGTGGATAACAGAGTATCAACTAATATGTAACATGCTTCTTTTTACAAAATTATTTCAACAGCTCTTACAGTCCTCTAGGAGAGCATTTTGAAATCCCAATTAATATTTTAAGTAGGTTATTTATATCGAAATGAACAGAAGATTGTACCAAGAATTCAGTAAGAGTCAATTGTATTTGTAGATCAGTTGTAACTCAATAAAGAATATTCAACCCGTAAAAATGCTGTTGCCAGGAAGATCAAATTACATATACCAAATAGCTAACACATACCAATGGTAGTTGATTAATAAGTCACCTTGGTCCTCCTTCAAAAAAGGTGTATTTAGTTGTAAATAAAGTCAACCTTAAAAAGAAAACTAAAAGGATCTACAACTGTTAAGCAAAGAGAAGTGAGAAAATGGACTCATACAAAATGCTCAAGTAAAACCAGAGAAAACATAAAAATAGGGGAATAGAAATAAGTAACAAAAACAAGTTCAATAAATAAAAAGCAGTTAAAAATATGGTATATATAAATCCAGTTATATAAATCATCACTTTATGGGGCACCTGGGTGGCTCAGTCGGTTGAGCGTCCAACTTCAGCTCAGGTCATGATCTCGTGGCCTGTAAGTTTGATCCCCGTGTCAGGCTCTGTGCTGACAGCTCAGAGACTGGAGCCTGCTTCAGATTCTGTGTCTCTTCCTCTCTCTGCCCCTCCCCTACTCACACTCTGTGTCTCTCTGTCTCTCAATAATAAATAAACATTAAAAAAAATAAAAAAATAAAAATAAATAAATCACTTTAAATGTGGTTTACATTAAAACATATATTCTCAGAGTAGATAAAAGAATAAATCAAAGGAGACATAACTATAAATTATGTACATAAATCCACTTTAAATATAAAGACAGAAAAAGTGAAGGGATGTAGAAAGGGGTACTGTGTTAACATTAATCAAAAGTACCAGTATTGATTTTAGAGAAAGCAGCCTTCAGAATTAGGAACAAGGATGTGGTGGTCATTTCTCCAAGAAGACACAGTAATCATTAACATGTATCCACCTAACAACAGAACATGAAAATACAAGACACATCTGATAGAAATGCAAAGAGAAATAGACAAAACCACTATGAGGTACCACAATACAACCATTAGCATGGCTAAAATAACAACAACAAAAAATGGCAGTATCATATGAAGAAGCATAGCAACTGTAACTCTCAACATTTGCTGATGTGAAGGCCAAACAATAATGCCATTTTAGTAAAACAAGAGTTTGGTAGAATCCTATAAATTTAACATGCAGTTATTGTATCAGCCAGCTATCCCATTTCTACATATCTACCCAAGAATTAAAACTTATGTTCCATTAGCTAACCAGCATTTAAATGCTTCGGCATTGTTGAGTTCAATCTCTCTCCCCTATTGCAGTAATCTTGAATAAAGTCTGTCTTAGTATTTTTAGCAAGTGTTCAGTCTAATTTCTCTAGACAGTGTTTACAATGTGCCAACCACTCTATTAAGCTTTTCATAGGTATCATCTTGTTCAATCCTCACAAAATCCTCAAGGTAGGTGTTATTATCATCCCCAACTACACGTGAGAATATTAAAACTATGAAAGGTGAATTAACTTGCCAAGAGTCACATCATTTTTTAATGGAAGCACCTAGAAGACTCACTCTTAATCACTATATCACACATATTCTGACAAAATAAGGAGGTCTTTCCCTAGGGAACAGCCAATACTGCTTTTAAAAATACTCTTTTCCTTATAATCATCATTCTTTTTTGGTTGTATTTGACCCTCATAATTAGGTAAGAAGCTAAAAGAACCGAACACCCTAAAAGAGCCAAACAAAATATGGAAGCAACATAAATTTCCACTGATAGAAGGATGGGTAAGGAATATGTGAGAGAGACACACACACAATTACACAGCCACAAAAAAAAAGAATGTAACTGTGCCATTTGTAACGACATGAACTTAGAAGATATTATGCTAAGTGAAGTAAGTCAGAATGAAAAAGATTAAAACAACAAGATTTCACTCATAAGTAGAATCTTAAAAAAAATGAACAAAAAGCAAAATCAGACCCATAAATACTAAGAAGAAACTGGTAGTTGACAGAGGGGGGGAGGGGAGGGCAAAACTGTGGAGGGGAATGGGAGATACAAGCTTCCAGATATGGAATGAGTAAGTCATGGGAATAAAAGTCACAGCACAGGGAATATGGCCAATAATATCGGAATAGCATTGAATGATGAGAGACGGTGGCTGTCTTTGTGGTGAGCACAGCCTAACATACAGAGAAGTTGAATCACAATGTTGTACACCTGCAACTAATGTAACATTATGTGTCAACTATACTCAAAATAATATTCTTAATAAATAAAAAAGCCTCCAAAGTTCCTGGAAGGTGAGTTAAGTCTGGAAACTAGACTATTTCTGCCCTGTTTTATAATCTACTAGCTTCTCCCCTTCACATGGAAATCGTTTCGAGTATTAGAGTCTTCAGTGAGTATAAAGGTACTTCATTCTTTATGTAAAATTTTCACTGGGTAAAATTGAAAATTCCCACAGCAACTAATACGTTGAGTTGAAAATTAGATAGGAAAGAAGGTTCAAGGTGAAATGCCAATCAAAGCCAAAATCCAAGTCTATTATTTCTGTGAGACATCTTAAAGAATAATATGATGAAAAAAACAGTGACAAGCTTTGGTCAATGTTTTGACAGGTTACTCAGTAATAAGGTAATCTCTGTAATAAGACAAAATGACACAAAGAAAAGCTTAAATATGCAATGAGGTATACGTTGTCATATATTTTGAGTTTGTAAATTATTCCTAAGGGAAACATCATTGCTTTATTTAGAGATTGAAATATTATTTATTTTTATAGCCAAACAATAAAACAGTTAATGTGACTTTCAAAATATTCCTGACTTTATAAAAATACTTTGTTAATATCAATGATCACATATTTGAAAGTATGAACTTACTGCCTTTACATTCCTAAAAAGTCACAGGTGAATATTTTATCACATGGACGTATATGGTCAGTGAAGACCTATCATTCTTAAAAGGAAGAACACTATTTCTTATCACAAATATTTTTTTTTCACTAGAACCCAGTCATTCTTAGGGCTGACTTGATTTTAAGCAACTCAGATACCTAATGAATTGCTGAGAATCATTGAAAAAAAAGTCAAAATCAGAGTTGAAAGTCAGCCTCATTCAAATATACAAAACACTCACCAGTAGGAAGCTTCTTTCCTTCCTTTTATCTCTCCCTTTTCCCTTCTCTATCCTCCTTGCCTCCTTCCCTCTTCCTTTCTGCTTTGCTTTCTTTAATGTAAATGTAATCCTTTTTGTTGTGTACATAAGATAGTCAAATGAAGTTATTACCCAAAAGTTCAGGATCCCTATCTAATTCATTCTATCAAGTGTGCTGGGTTTCTAATTATGAATGTTGAATTCTTCCTCTTCCTAATCATACTTACTAAAATGTTCTGAATTACTGTGATAGAGGAGAGGTTGAAGTTTTTTCATCTGAGCCAACAAATAAAAATGACCAAATTCATAGGAGATTAACATTTAAAATTCTAAGCTAATGCATCTCTAGGGTCTTAAATAAAAAGAGGATGAATCACCAAACCTGGAAGGAAAATAATTTCTTTCAGTTTCTGGGCCAGAGTGGAAGAAAACTATCCATGCCTGGAATGACTAACATAATCTTTTTTTCAAGTTGCACGCAGAGAACTTTCTCAGGTCTTTCTGTCTCCTTGTATATTCTTGTCAGGTACATATTAGAAAAAAAATTAGACACCTTTTAGAAAACATCTAAACATAAGCATTTGCATACTAATCACAAAGAAACTTAAACTGACAAAAGCAAGAGTTAAGTAATAGTTGTAATGTTGTTCTTGTTTTTTTAATGTTTAATTTTGAGAGAGAGATTGAGCACGTAAGTGGGGTAGGGGCAGAGAGAAAGAGGGAGACAGAATCCAAAGGAGGCTGCAGGCTCCAAGCTGTCAGCGCACAGCCAGATGCTGCAGAGCCTGGTGCAGGGCTTGAATTCACCAACTCTGAGAGCAGGATCTGAGTTCAGGTCAGATGCTTAAGGGACTGAACCACCCTCCTTTCTTAAACAAAAATTCAAGTTAGTTAACACAAAGTGTAGTCTTGGCTTCAGGAGTAAAACCCAGTGATTCGTCTCTTACATATGACACCCAGTGCTCATCCCAACAAACGTCGACCTCGATGCCCATCACCCATTTAGCCCATCCTCTGACCCACCACTCCTCCAGCAACCCTCAGTTTGTTCTCTGTATTTCAAAGTCTCTTTGGTTTGCCTCCATGTTTCTAACTAGTTTTCCTTCCCTTCCTCTATTTTCATCTGTAGTGTTTCTCAAACTCCACATATGAGTGAAATTATGTATCTGTACTTCTCTGACTTATTTCACTTAGCATAATACCCTCTAGTGAAGAAATGGGCAGAAGACATGAACAGACACATTTCCAAAGGTGTAACATTTTCAAGTTTCTAATACATGCTTCTGAAAACACTTATGTGTTATCTCATATATTCAAAGTGCTAATCTAGATGCTACAGAGGTTTCACAAAACATGGAAGATCTTTAGCTTCAAAAACCTTAGGTTTAGTATGAAACAAGGACAGTAAATAAATGTTATGTGGTATTACAAGGATTGATCAATAAGACATCGTAGCTGATTAAACAAGGAGAAATGGTGCATCTGGTAGAAGAAATCAGAGAAAGAGCCATGAGGTACTAACATTTGAGCCACTCATTGGTGAACAGAATTTTAGACTGAGATGGAGAGATCTCTTCAAAGCAAGAAAATTAAGAGATTTGTGTTTAGAAGACTTTTTTGACTCAGCAAAAAGAGCGGCTGATGGAGAAAAGATATCAGCCATGAGATGGAAGAAGGGTGCTGGCAAACACTATTTGCCAAATCTGGAAGAAAAATAAGCTCTTACAGAAAGGAGATTATGGAGAAACTCGTGGAGAGGAGAATGGAGTTAGGTAAAGATTATTTTGATGATAATGTCCACAGATGTATATGAAGGCCTTTGATGAGGTGGTAATATATCTCTACACCAACTCCCACTACCACAGTCTGCCATTTTAAAGTCCCAGCTAAACAAACTTGTATCTTGTGGGTGTTTTGAGAGCATGTATGCCTCCAGGCACTGACTTTTCCATATACCATCTGTATCACTTAATTATTGCTGCTTAATAAGGACCAACCCAGACTCTGTAGCATGAAACCACAATAATGTATTCTTATAGCTCACTCAGTTATACCTTAGTTGTGGATCCAATGATCTCAGTTTGGTTGGTCATTCATCTACAGGTGGGCTGGGGTCTGGCTTAGGCTGGGCTTGGCTACTGAAACTTAGCTGGGGCAGCTCTATTCCACATGTCTCTCATTTTCCTCCTGGAGTGAATAGGCAATTCTAGGCATATCTTTCTGTTGGCCATAACCATGGCTAAATATGACAAGAAGATAGTAAGGCTTAATTTAGTGCTCAAATAACCAAATTGCAAGCAAATAGACATTAGTACAAGGAGGGATGTAAGCCTGGATCTTTAATACAATTTACCAAATTATTCTTATTCTAATAGTAGCCAAGTGTGGGGTATCTTGCTCAAAGCAACATCATCAATGGTTTTCTTTCCCCTTGTTTAAATATATAGAAATACTCTTTTTTCTCAAAGAGGTCAAGAATGCAGCATGGGTCCTGTGTACAATAAAGAACAAAGTAACCATCAAAACTAAAGGCAGAATGGGATTCTGCACAGAGCGGGTAGGCGATGATGTGGTCAAAGGAATAGGTCAAGGGAGAAGGTAAGGCAGGCAATCGAGCTTCTTCCAAAAAAGACGATGTGATGAAAGAAGAGTTGTAAAGACTTAAGCTGATACAAGGGAAATAGCAGTTGGTCCCGCTTCACGTGGAAAGTAAAGATTAGGGCACAGCTACTTGCTCAGCTCAGAATGAATAGACTATTAATAAGTGCGCAGGAAATTTTTAAAAGGAAGAATGTCCAGAGCTACAATGAACACATTAATAGCAACAGCTACATATTTGGTGTCAATGTTTGCATATTCTACCATTAGCTAAGTCACTGATACCTCTCAAAACGACAACCACAATAGGCAATAGAGAGGAAGAGACTTAGTTGTACAAATCTTATCACAAAATATCCCTATTAGCACACTCATGCCCTGGAAATGTATCTATAAGAAGGACTTTATTAATAAAATGAAACAGAGAACTGTTTTAAGAAATATACCAATACTTCGGGGGCGCCTGGGTGGGTCAGTTGGTTCACCATCTGACTTTGGCTCAGGTGGTTATCTCACGGTTCATGAGTTTGAGCCCCATGTTGGGCTCTGTGGTAACAGTTCAGAGCCTGGAGCCTCCTTCAGATTCTGTGACTCTCTCTCTCTGCCCCTCTCCCACTCGTGCGCTCTCTCTCAAAAATAAATAAAAACATTAAAAATATCTATCAATATTTTGGTATCTACTTGACATTTGGCCACAAATACAGAATTGTGAATAAAATCTGCTGAAAAAAAGATGAATTTGAACTCTATATGGACATGACAGGTATTGTGCAAATTCCAAAATATTTGTTTCTCATTTCATCCAGGAAACTGTTAATTATTTGCTTTTCAAAGTACCTGCAACTCAGTGGCATGGATTTATTACAAATTCGGAAACAGATCAAAGACATGCCAAGTGAAAAGCTGTGTCCATAAAATTACGGGACGTTGTAAGAGAGGGCAAGCTATTTGTGAACAAAAATAATACACAAATATTTTGTAGAACTCCCACAGGTGTTAGCACATATGACACTTGAATGGACACATTACAGACCACTAAACAAGGGAAAATAATATGAGCTCATGTTTTCAATGTCATGTTGAACTTTCAGGACACTGTGATGATGTGGTTATTGATTCCACACCTGCAATCCCACAGGGGAAGAAGCTATAGAACCAGGTTTGTCGATAATTGCTAGCATAGTCTCTGTCCCAGAGGGAGCTGTTACCACTGTCAGGATGAGTTCAGCAGTGAGCACAATTTTAACTAGCACACTGCCTGTAGGACGGCAAGAGTGGAGCATAATGAGGATGATAAAGAGGTGAGGATATGGAGAAGCACACAGTTAAACTCTCTGGGTTTCACAGCCCCTCTTGGCAGACCCCATTCTGTGTTTGTTTTTTATGTCATTCCAGATTCTTGCCATTTAGTTCCACATGGGGCTTGAAACATACCTTGTAAAATTTGCAGTCTCTAGTTGCAAAGCCCATCCATAACTGACTGTATTGTATTCAGTGAGCTTTTATCTCTAATCCTTTTTGGGGGGTGGTGGGGGGGAGTTATTTCCAGTTTGACTTAACATCTACATAAATACTTACATAAGGCCTACAAAGTTAGAGAAGTGTGTTTGAAGTGGCCTGTTGTATCTAGCAAGACATCCAGTACATACTTTAAATACACCACAGTCACAATAAAACTCATTCGCCCTCTCAACTTTTTAACTTACTTATACCGGTACTGATCATATTACCTTCTATAGCAAGCAAGCCCTAAATTCTTGAAATGATCATTGGATTTTTTTCTCTTTTACCCCTTGAACCAAAAGATTTTAAGGACCACTGATTCCACTTCTAGAATGGTTCTTTGTCCTTCTCCTCCTTCCTGGTCTCACCACCCTCATCCTAGGCAGCCTTCTTGATTTCTTCCTGGACAACGTAATCATCCTCCAATAAATCTCCCTATTTACAGCTTCTGTACTCCTGATACGTTCTGACACCAGAAAAATCTTTTAAAACTAATCTAATTATGTCATTCACCTCCCTGAGAACCTTCGATGATTCTTCATAGCCTGCACAATTATTTTTAAAACGTTTTTCTAAACGAAAACACTATTTCTTAAAAAATAACATAAAGTAAAAAGCCTGGACTACTCCATTTGAAGTAGGATCGAAAGTGTCTTAATTGCTATTCCTCCCACTTGAACCAAGGTTACTTCTGAAGTACCAGTGTGGAACCCTTGATGTCTAACAAGTTTAATTTGAGCTACAGAATAACAGATACTTACTTTGGCTATGTGGTCACACTTTTCCTTTCAATTATTATTTCTTGGTATTTCACTTAATGGATCTTCTATTGTGTTGGGACAGATATTATTACCAAAACTTCCCTGTGGTTTTCCTCCCTCATTGCTTTCCCTAATGCCAGCAGTACTCCACAGTTGTGTCATCATGCACTGAGGTAACTGAAGATCTTCAAATGCGCGCCACAAAAGGTTGATGCACAAAATTAATTTTTTCTCAAATGAGGACAAGTGCTTTTCAGCAAAGTGTGTTAGATGGAACATCTGGTGCTGTTGAATATAGGAAGTTGAGAATATGAAGTAAATAAATGGCATCACCACAAGATGATACACTTACTGGATTATACCAGAACGATTTCATGGGAGACCATATTGGGGATAATGGAAAGCTCTATTCAATCGTAACAAAGTGCTAACGGGTGATTTGTGGATGCAAAGTCTGTGGATTAATCTAAACCCTGCAACTATAATGCTCAAAACTGAGTATTTGAGAGTATGTTATGAACATGATAAATTGGAAATAACTGCTTTAATGGTGCTCCCTCTCTACATTGCCTTTTCTCTATGTATATTCTTTTCGTCCCCATACTTTGAAACCCCTCTCAAATGCTACCTTATATCCATGAAGTTACACAAATCACCTCCCAAAATGTGGACTTTTTCTCTAGGATTCTATACTCTTTGTTTAAAAGGATCCCAATGTATAGTGGGAAAAGAACACTGCCTAAGAATAAAATGCGAAGTTTAATGTGTCAATAGTCAAATACAGTCAAGGAAAGGGAGGTATCTCCAGGGGACCTGTTTGCACTGGCATGGACTATGTGTGGGGGCAGGAAGATTAATGGTATGAATCTGGTCTAGAATGACCTACATCCAAGAGCACAACTTATCCCTGTGTCTCCAACACCATCCAAAGGAGGAGATGTCTTGGACCTAAGATTTGGTATGATAGTTCATGACACAATATATAATTAGCTATTTTCATTTTGAAAATATGTCTATAAGGTAATCTGTGATTCTAATTTGACCTCTCCCCATTGATATAGACACACGCATGTGCACATAGTGGCAAGAGAGAGGATGCATGGTGGAGGTAGCTAATACCTACTCCAGAAAGCCTATTGTTGAAGCTTCAAGAATTGTGCAAGTTAGTTAACATGTTAGTAGCCTCCAACCTGACCTGGAGAAAATAATTTACACATCAAATGCAGAAAATTACACAAATAACTTCTCTCTTCGCTCAACCCCTTGAAAAGCCAATTGTTTCACATTTATCAGAACACCACCCCTAAGATAAAACATCCTACATTTTTATTTGCTAGATCATTTGTGAGGGGCACTGAACTTACTGAACCTCCGGGATCTTCAAAGCTGAAACCCTGACACACATATATATAAAAAGCCTAATAAAGTAGTATCATAATAACATCCATCACTTATTGAGTACTACTATATGCCAGGCACTCAAACATATTCCCTTTTAACCACTACCATACCATCTAACCAGCAGTTAGATGTTATATTACCTTTATTTTATATGTAAGATATCTGAGGAGTTAAAGCAATGGGCTGGAGTTTATATATTGTCTCTATGAGGAGTCATGCTTGAGTTACCAAACGGCCTCCCTCTTTGACAATTCTGTCTTTCTTTTATCACAAGAGTAAA
This sequence comes from Prionailurus bengalensis, assembly GCF_016509475.1. NCBI lineage: Eukaryota > Metazoa > Chordata > Mammalia > Carnivora > Felidae > Prionailurus > Prionailurus bengalensis. The sequence goes on from NC_057343.1 coordinate 131,639,151, forward strand.
TAAGTGGGTTCAATAGTAAGCAGTAGTGAATATAATTTCATCATTTATCTAATGGTCAACATTTTGTTTCTTGAAATGTTTCTAGATTAACATTAAGACTATCATTTATCCTTTGTAGTCCTCATTTTCCTCATCTATCAGGTCAACAGATTAAGATGGCACTTTTAGCTACAAAGCAGTATGTTTTTTAAATTGTATTATGGGTATAAGGGAATATCAATACCATAAAGATTCTACTGATAGAAAATGCATTCTTAATATTTTATTTTAGCTTAGTTATAAAACTTGGTTAAGAGGGTAAACTTTGAAGTGAGATAGCCTTGGATCTGAAATCTATGCTCATTTCTAGCCAAAAGGCTAGTAGGCAAGTTGCTAAGCTCCAAATATCTTCATTTATTTAAATCTAATAAGCAATAATAATCTTAACACTTACCCCAATCCTACCCAATATTGCTATAAAGAATAAATATATTAATATATGTGAATCACTCAACATAGTACCTGCTACAGAGTAACTGTAGTTATGACTTTATTAGTTTCGGTGATTTAGGGAAGCACATTACTAATGGAAGATGATAGTGTATCACTTAAATGTTATCCTCATTCTGTAATTCCTGTTTCTTCAGCAATGTATCATCGGGGAAAAGCACTATACAACTTTTAAATAATTTCAAAGTTATGGGCCAAAAAAAGGGCATTAATGTATTAGTACACAGCTACAAAAATCACTGTTGACTTATGATAAATCTATTTAAATAATACCTCAGAAACAAGGATGTTTTCAGTCTTTTTTGAGTACTTGATTGCTTCAATTAAATGGGTTTGAACTGAAATGACTTTACTCCAACTAGAAAATGATTAACCACAATTATCTTAAAATATACTGCATATGTTTGATGCTCTCAGTTATTCTGTTTTTCCTCATTACAATGTAATTGCCTTGGAATTTAAAACCTTATTTAAACTGTGGAAAGTGCCTAAGTAAATACATATTTCAAGGAGAGGGCAAAGGAGGTTTATTTGCTGTATCAGAGACCTATGCTTCACTGGTCTCAACAGGCCAAATGTATTTAGAGCTATCTTAAAAGGCCATACCTACTAAATTTTCTCTTTGAATTACTACAAAAACCTAAGAGAGTACTTGAAAAGATGTCAGAGCAACACTCCCAGTAACTTTATTTATTTATACATCCATCACACAAAATTGAAAAATTGTTTCATCATAAGGCTGCAGCCCCCGCAAAAGAGTGATGAGAGGAACAACTGGGTGAATACTCTTGGGAACCATATGGTCTGAAAAGTATTAAGGACCAGTCTATTAGAAAGAAAGATGGAATCTTTAGGTTGTTTTCTTAGATTCATACTACATGAATTTCTCTAAAATCAGGAGTCGATGGTCTAAGTTATCTCCAAAACATGTCAATAGAGCTTAGTGGTTAAATGCGTAGACTTTGGAATGAGATGGATTTCAGTTCAAATCAAGTCTGTCACTCACCAGTTTGGTGATCTTGGGAAAACTGCCTTATTGCTCTAAGCTTCAAGTTCACCTAATATGAACAATGGAGCTTACCTCATATGGTATTGGGAGACTAAAGAAGATAATACAGAATTTATAGCAAAATGCTGTATGTGGCTGTATTCAGCTAGGAGTACTATCCTCCCAGATTTATGTAGAGGAATGAGGCCAGATTTCAATAACTTCTATCTGTTGCCATTATTTCCTTGGTACCATACTGTAGTTTTCAATACCAGTATGAGAGGATTGAGGAAAGTTTCTTTGTGCTAGTAGGCATGTCCATTTAAAAGGAACTACATCACCATTCCACAAATGCAAAAACAATTTTTTTGCTCTCTGTACCTGAGCAAATCAAGATGCAAATGAACACATCTCAAATGAACCATATCTTATACACTAAGAAGTAGCACATATCTCTAAATGCTGATCAGGGACTTTTCCCTAGTATGGTTCACAACCACATTCTTCTTCTTTTTCTTTCTTTTTCTTTTTCTTTTTCCTCCTCTTCTTCCTCTTCTTTTTTTTAAAGATAAATGGGATACAATTTATTTTCCTACTTTTAAAAAACATAAAGAACAAATTGTGGCTTTTATGACTTAACCCTATTTTTCATGTTATTACTCTTAAAAAAAAAACTCAAAGATCAGATCAGAGTTTTTGACCCACCAAAGAATACAATGGATATAAAGGTTTCTCTTTTTTTTTCCACTGAAGATATAAATCCTGAAAAACTCTGCCATAATATTAAGAAAATCCCTCTCCAAAGAAACTTAATGCTGTATAGAAAAAACATTTTTTAGCATATTTCAACTTACTAAAAATCAGGGTAGAGTTGAACACTAAACCACATTTTGCCACAACCCACAATGAGAATGGGGAGCAATGATTTACATCTGTAGCTAAAAATATCTCAAGAGTTATGTCAATGAAATATCTATGCTATTATGGTAGGTTTACTGACACTGTGTAGTGTCATTGCCCAACAGATTCTAATAGCTGGTGTTTAAGGCATTATTTTCTTCTACTGCTCTTGCCCAACTGGAGTACATTTCACTCAATTCTTTTTCCAGGAATGTCATCTCTTCACCTGTTCCCCAATCTGACTGAATTGTCAGTCCATTGTTAAAGGTTTCAATCATTATAGTCTCTGTAAAATTTCCCTTGACTCTCTCCACACTCCTTCCTAGTGTAAACTAACTCACTTTTACCCTTACTTCTTTCTCTTTTATCTTCCTTAATGACTTCATTTAAAAGTCAGTCAGAGAAGGACAGATATCATATGGTTTCACTCATATGTGGATCTTGAGGAACTTAACAGAAGACTATGGAGGAGGGGAAGGGGAAAAATAGATAGAGGCTCAAATACAGAGAACACACTCAAGGTGGGTGGTGGGGGGAAGGGAAAATGGGTGATGGGCATTGAGGAGGGCACTTGATGGGATGAGCAATGGGTTATTTATTTTTGAGAGAGAGAGAGAGAGAGAGGCAGAGACAGAGAGAGGCACAGAGCTTGAGCAGGGGAGGGGAAGAGAGAGAGAGGGAGACACAGAATCAGAAGCAGGTTCCAGACTCTGAGCTGTCAGCACAGAGCCTGATGTGGGGCTTGAACTCACAAACTGTGAGATCGTAACCTGAGCTGAAGTCAGACATTTAACCAACAGAGCCACTAAGGTGTCCCCTCAATAATCTCATTTATAGACAATTTTAGAGTCTTCTGAATGTTAGCAGCCATTTCTTATTTTTCACTCTCACAAAATAAAGCACAATATTGAACATGGTAAAAGGGAGCTAAATCAGTAATAAAGTTAAGTACAAATGCTGACAGGAAATTGTATTCCATAGTCTGTTTACCTCACTGTAATCCATCTCTGAGTTAGTTAAAACAATGCTTCAGGGCACTGATACCATCTTTTTAGTGTTTTAAACTAGATAAGTGAAGGTAAGCAAAAAAAGTGCACAAAACTGTTGACAAAGTTTAGTCCAGCAATTTTCAAAAGAGAAGGGATGGGTAACAATAAAGCCTACCTTAAGTTTTCTATTCCATCGCTACTGCTATGCATTAAGCAGTTTTAACTATCTCTAATAACATGAACCTGCATTCAATGAAGCAAAAAACAAACACAAAGACCCAGCAAAGGAATTAGAAAATTTCAGCATATAAAGGTTAAATCATTTGGCCCATAACTTTTACTGAAATTTACCTAGTGCAGAAAATTTAGTATGCTCCAATAACCCTTCCTCCTCTAGGAAATAGAGAAGGTTTCTTCTAGGCTTCTCTAGGAAGCCTTCACCAAATATTAAAAAGTGGAAACTTCCTCTGAACTTATTCTGATTGAATATGCAATTTGCTTTTCACTCATGCCTCTCTGACTCCCCATCTGCTCATAATAGAAATATAGCACTATCTTTGTGTAGCTCTTCCAGTATTTATATAAATGGATAGATAGATAGACAAGCAGACGGAGGAATGAATGGATGGATAGATAGAGAGAAAGACACAGATATAGATGGAGATATATAAAAACCCAAGTCTCTGTTATTCGGAACTATGCCTAGGGATCAGGTTTACTTCATATAGAATGTTTATAACACACACACATACACACCTCTGGGCAATAGTTTCAGTGCACAGACTTACTCTGTGACACTATGAAAAGGTTCAATGTTCTCACCAGGAAGGTGGGCTACAGCACGTAACTCTCTTCTGGTAAGTACAAAAGTGGAACTTATACACACATACATCCACCTATCAAATGCTTCTCAGCAAAAAGAACAAATACATCGTGACGTGACTAGCCCAGATTCTCTGAGAAGAGAAATATGCTGTGAGAATAAAGATCCCCATTGGTGGGGATAGGGATTAAGAGAATTCACTTATCCTGTTAGTTTCACTAATATTCTTCTTGCCAATTCTTCTTGCCAATTCTTCTTGCCAATTCTTCTCCACCGTTTTTGGCATTTACCGTTCATTAATTTTCTAAGTGTTTGATATGTAAGTTGCATGAATATGTAAAATATAAAATTTTATAGCATGTATATGTTTTCACAGATTTATATGTGTAAAACATCTGTATGTAAATAATGTATATGTGTAAAACATATATATATACACATACATATATACATATATGTGTATACATACATATATACATACATGTATAGACATACATATACACACACACACAGGCATGTGCTTAACTTTCATCTAATAAGTAAATCGACTCCATGTTGAATCTTCTAACATATGTAAAAACTGCAGTTTTTTACTGTAAGCTCCTTAACATAAATCTTGGTCATGATTTTTTGTATGTGACACCAAAAGCAAAAGCACCAAAAGCAAAAATAAACAAGTGGGACTACATCAGACTAAATACCTTCTGAATACCATAGGAAGCCATCAACAGAATAAAAAAGCAACCTATTGAATAATAGAAAACATTTACAAATCATAGCTTATAAGAGATTGATATCCAAAACATATGAAGAACTCATACACGTCAATAGCAAAAAAATAAATAAATTGAAAATGGTCAGAAAATCCAAATAAATATTTTTCCAAAAAGCACAGCCAGCATACACATGAAAAGATGATCATCACTCCTAACCACGGAAATCCAAGTCAAAACTACAATGAGATTATCACCTCACACCTGTTAGAATGGCTATTATCAACAGGATGAAGTAAGAAGCATCATTGAAGACCCAGAAAAAAATGGTACCTTCATGCTCTACTGGTGGGAAGATATATTGGTGCAGCCACCATAGAAAGAGTATAGCAGTTCCTCAAAAAGTTAAAAATACAACTACCATATGATCCAGCAATTTGACCTCTGGACATTATCCAAAGAAAATTAAAACACTAACTCAAAAATGCATATTCGGGGGCACCTGGGTAGCTCAGTTGGTTAAGCATCCAACTTGGGCTCAGGTCATGATCTCAGGGTTCATGAGTTCTAGCTCCATGATGGGCTCTGTGCTGACAGCTCAGAGCCTGGAGCCTGCTTCAGATTCTGTGTTTCCCTCTCTCTCTGCCCCTCCCCTGCTCTCACTCTTTTTCTCTCTGCCTCTCAAAAAGAAACAAACATTAAAAAAATTTTTGAAAAAAATGTGTATTCCCTTCATGTTTATTGCAGCATTATGTACAATAGCCAAGATCCAGAAACAAGCTAAGTGTCCACTGATGGATGAGTGAGTGGATAAGGAAGATGTGGTGTGTGTGTGTATCTTGACTTAATATTCAGTTATAAAAAACAATGATATCTTGGCATTTGTGACACATAGATGGACCCTGAGGGCAAAATGCCAGTTGAAGTACGTCAGACAGAGAAAGACAAATACTATATGATCCCATTTATATGTGGAATCTAAAACAACAACAAAACCCTAAAAGCCAAGTTCATAAATAGAGTCAACAGGTTAGTGGAGACACAGGGGTGAGGGTGGGTGAAGTGGGTGAAGGGGTTAAAAGGTATAGCCTTTGTTATAAGTGAGTCATAGGAATGTAATATACAGCCTGATGACAGTTACTAAAACTGTATTACCTACATGAAAGTTGCTAAGAGAATAGACCTTATAAGGTCTCATCACTACAACAAAAATTATGCAAACTATAGAAGTACGTTGACTAGACTTAATGTAGTGATCATTAAACATATGTAAGTAGCAAACATTCTATTACACACCTTAAATCTAATGTTATACATGAATTATGCGTAAATTTAAAAAAATATAATGTGTGCTATGATTAAAATAGATATTTGGATGTATAATTAAGGAAAATATTAGAATGCAATATTAAGGGCATCAGGAAACTGAGAAGGTTTGAGACTGGAGTTCACTGTAAACTTTGCCAAACATGCAAAATTTTATTTACAGAAAGACTCATAGAGACCTATTGTGCAAGCCCACAGTGATGTTGGAAATAAATCAGGGCTTCAAATGTCACACTCCTTTCTTTTTCCCTACCAAAGTTACTTAAGTTAGTAAACATACTATGCATCCAACCCAATGACTTCCCTTATGACCTATTTTAGATGGGACATCACTATGGTACTGCCTTCAGCACTTCTGGTTCTCAGGGCCTTAAGACTCAGTCTGGAATCGACATCACTGGCTGTCAGGCCTTGTAACTACTGTATGCTTTTCTGGATCGGCAGCTCATGGATGCTGGATCATGGGACTTTTCAGCCTCCGCAATCATGTGAATGAATGCTTTACAATAAATCTCTTTCCAGACATAGCACCGGTTTGGTTTCTCTGGAGGACCCAGACTACTATAGCATGTGAAGAACTTCTTCTTAACATTTCTTCAGCAGTACACGTATAAAAAATAAATACTATGTCTTCATGTTTAAGATCGTGAGAAACCAAGATTTTGAGAGGTACGAGCAAAAGTGAATTTTATCTCATCTCAACTTTTCAGAATTGTCTTTAAGTTGCAGGACAAGCAGAAAGGCAGAGGGTCGTGATAAAACTCATCCGAACGATCATCCTTAGATAAATACTACCTCCTATCTCCCTCTTGCACCTTCACTGAATTTGGAATGCTACTTTTGTTTGTTTTAATAAACCCTAGGTTTGAAGCGCAGTTATTTCTTCTTTTTTTTCTTCCCCTAACTTTTATCCTAAGAAAGCCACTACCACAGAATACTTCATTTCTGTTAACACAGAGTAATTTTACCACGCAAGAATGGATCTGAGAGACTTCTCTGTGGGACATTTAGTCACTTATTCCACCCAGGCCTGTCATTTCTGTAACTGTGGCAGCCTTATGAGCTCAGGGGACTCTGTTTCCTCTCCATTACACTTACATTACTCACCGATGTCAAGAAGCCCATGTTGTTCTAATTCTCTTTTTAAGTGGCCAAAATCAAGATAATTAAATGTTAATATTTTCAAGCGGTCTTTTTCAAATGTTCAACTCATATCTAACATGAATGGGATGACCAACTTACTGATAACTGTACATGGTTAAATTCCCAATGGAGAGTGTAGAAAGAAGAAATACATATGTGGAGTATGAAGTGATAGTATTTTTTCTACATTGTTTAATAAAACCTATTTTTGTTATGCATGGTTCATCTTTTTTAATTTAAAAAAAAATTTAATGTTTATTCATTTTTGAGAGACAGAGTGTGAGTAGGGGAGAGGCAGAGAGAGAGGGAGACAAAGAATCTGAAGCAGGCTTCAGGCTCTGAGCTGTCAGCACAGAGCACGACATGGAGCTCGAACTCACAGACCGGAGATCATGACGTGAGCCAAAGTCATACGCTTAAACAACTGAGCCACACAGGCACCCCATGTATGGTTTATCCAAGAAAATGAAAATCAACAATTAAAATGTATTCTCTAGGTTACAAGGCTGCATTATATGTGTTTGGGGTTAATATTCTTTCCACATTTATGTCCATAAGACCCATATTTTTACAATTGAATAAATAATACCAAAATTCCAATAGGAGAAACCTATTCACCTCCTGCTCAGGTCGCAAGTAGTAGCAGAACGTCTACAGGTGCAGGAAGAGTCTCTTGGTAGAGACAATCAGGGATGGGGCAGTCACGTAAGTGGTTGTGATTCCCTGGGCCACATCTATGGCTCCCGGCACTTGTTACAGGACACTGAATGTCTCCATTTATAACCCAAATATACTGCTACTTCACCTCCCCCTGTATTTGAGATCAGCCCTCTGCATTTAACTTTAGATAAATCCCAAAGCAAGCATGAAAAGACATAATGACCTACAAATTCAATGCAACAAAACAACACACGGCATATCTGAAGTGTTTATCATACTTAGCCATAAGCACCTCATGGAGAAAAGCATGGAAATACTAGAGAACCTTATTGAGTCCTGACTCCAAATTTTACTTGCCACACAGCCTTAGACAAGTTACAGAATTTCTAATGCCACAACCACCACTGGTTCATTACTTTTGACTAAAAAAGTACTAACCGCTGGCATGATCATGTCACTCTATTGCAGCTCATTTTATCCAGCCACTACCCTGTTGAGGTGGGTAATACTTTCACTTCTAGCTTTACAGAAGACCAAAATAAGACGCTGAAAGGTTAAACAAACAAAAACCTTCCGGGCCATAGAGCTATCAAGCATCAGAACTAGGTTTCAAACCTGTTCATGCCTTTTAGTTAACTCAGTGCCCTTAACCCTTATACTGACTCAGTTTTCCCAGCTCTACGAAGGTCAAAGTATGAAGAGTAACAAAGTCCTTGGGTATGGGGCACAGAAGGAAAGCCACGTGAAAGTGACTGTCAAATATTAATTGCTCAGTAAGTAGCCATTGGCTCATCATTCACCCTTATGTTCCTGTTATTTTAGGCTAATATATTTGGAGCCCAATTACTTGGGGAAGGTTCACATACATCCTTTTGTCCTAATGACATAGGGGTCAGGAAGAAAACGTAAGGCCAAGGAAGCAGTAGATGGGATGACACGGATAACTATAAACAGGGTCACAACATTTCATAGGCCTGTCAACGTTGTTGACAGACTAATGATTTTGAAACCTATCTACAAAGCTACGCTGAAGCCCGGGCAAGAGTAATGACTGTTTTTCTGAAATGTGAACACGAGGTCACATATTAGAGTGAGTTAGGGACAAATGTAAATGACCATATTAAAAAGTCACAAACATGACATTCTAATTACACACTGATATTTGATCAGAAGGCAAACAAAACAAGTGAGACATAAAATGGCGCGATTATTTTTTTTCTCTCTTAGGATTCAATCATCTGTATTTTTTCCCCCACAGAAAATTTTCTCCTTGACCTCTAGTATTAAAATCAGTTTGGACAATGCCTATTTCCAGAAAGTATATTTCTAGTTATTATATTGCAATTACATGTTAGATGCTACAGAAATAGTTTGAAACACTTCAAAGATATTGTGAAAAGTTTATGTAAAAGGGTAAACACTCCATGTGTAATTCTATCTGTAAGTCACATGGCTTTAAGGAGGGCTTTGTCCCTTGGCTCTCTACATAGATACGTTTCCAAAAGATGCACTTTTTCTGTTGTCTAAGAGTTGATAACTGATTCCAATATCTGTGACGCACTGTACCTCCTTCAAAGAATAAAAAATGTCTTCAGAGTCAAAACACAAGAACAATTTAAGCATCAGTGATGATGATTTATACCTGTAAGCACTGTGTAGCTTTTAGTAGAAATACTTCAAAGAAACATAGTTTTCTTTTTATATTGATATACATGTTATGTATATTTATATCTATTGCATATATTATACTACTGTGATTATATATATTTATATTTGATATCGTGCATAATAATACAGTATATATAGTATACATATATAGTACTACAGGAATTATGTATCCAAAATGTGTGTATTCCTAATTAATTTAAGGTTTATTCCGTTCAGTACCACCACACTTTGCTTACGCTGGTTCATCGGGTCCTACCAAAATTCACGTTGAATCCCTAACCCCAAAGCGACTGTATTTGAATTTGTTCTTAGGAAGTTATTAAGGTTAAGTGAAGTCATAAGGGTAGGGTTCTAATTTAAGAAGATTGAAGGCCTTATAAGAAAAGAAAGAGTTCTATCTCTCCATATGCACTCACTGAGGAAAAGGTATGGCAGCAAAGAGTGAGAGGTGGTCGTCTACAAGCCAGGAAGGAGGCTTTTACCAGAGCTCAAGGAGGCTCTATTTCTAGCCTTCACCACTGTGAGGAATAAATGTTTGTCCACCAGTCCATGGTATTTGCTTATAGCAGTTCAAGCAGACTCACCACGTGTTAAGGGTATTCTTAGGGGAAACAAAAACAAAAAAACAAAAAACAAAAAACAAAACAAACAAAAAAAGAGTTTCCTCCTTTAAAATAAAGATTCATCTTATTACCTTCCATTTACCTCTAATTTCATATTTCTAAATTCCCAAAGAAAGCTCCCTCCTAAAGAATATGGAGTTTGTCAATCTTGCCCCAAATGATTTTTTTCTTAAACTCTTCCTTCATCTATCTTCCCCTTCGCAATTAACGGTATCAGCTTTGTATGACAAAAATCACTGACAATCTTCAATTTCTATCTTTATCTCCAATTGTTTGAAAAAATTGTTCAATCTAAACAGATTACACCCAAACCCTTCCGTCCCACTAATATGCTTTACATCAGACCCCCATCATTCTCCCATCCGATTGCAGAAAGCCTCTTAACTGCTTTTCCTTTTGTGGTTCTGTGGTTTCACTTTCATATCTCTACCATACTTCTGCACGTCCAGTCATTCCTTAACCTTAGATTTAGGGTTAAAAACAGCAAATAACATCAGTAATGTCAGTGATTCCTAACTTTCCAAACTTTAAAAGACAGGCACAAAAAAGGATCACCTTTAATATGCTGAAATATAAGATTGTCAAACAACTTATTTACAGAATCCAGAAGATGGGAGGAGGGGAGCTGTCACTTAAGTAGAAGGTTAAAGAAGTTGCAACAACTTCTAGCCCTTTGGGAAAAAAAAGGTGGAAAGACGCATTCTCCTTTCCCCATTATCTGCCACTGAATCAGAGTACTGGGTTCTGTGCTAAGCAGAAAGCTATTCTTGGAATTGTGTTCAGAAGCACATGTAACAGAGAACTTCATCGTATCTGTCCCAGAGAGACTTTGCTTAATGCAGGAATTAAAAGATCAAATTGGATTGACCCTCACGGCCCTTATCTTCCAACAAGTCTTAGATTCAGGTTAATAGCATTTGGCAGCAGCTGAAAGAATGTCCATCCATTCAATTGCCAAACACTGTAATGCACAAAATTAAGTTGTTCTATTTCATGTGCTAGTTAGAATTTATTCTCCCAAATGGCAGAAGAGGCGCACTTTTGTACTCTCTTGAAGAGAAGTAATTTACGCCCTACTTCCATGTTAAATTACTTAAGCAGATAGTTCTATCAGCCAGAATTTTTTTCCCTGTCCTTTGTAGTATAGTAAATTTTGAGGTACAAATTGCTCGAGTAAAAGAACTTTCAAATTTGTGAAGCAATCTCTTCAGATATTTGTTATGATACATGAGCAAAAGTGTGCACAAATGTTCTTCTTTCCTTCCACTCTCCAAACAAATCATTACCAGAGGGGATTAAAATAACATGCAAAATTTTAGGACAGACAGAATGAGTGAAACAACACAAGTATTGGATTTGAACTGATTTGAAATGCAAATGTGGAATGAGGAAGGCAGGACTAAACTAGACATTAGAGATAGAAAGTAAAAAGAGCTAGGGTAGGTGGACAAGTATTTATTCATTAATTCAGCCATTCATGCATTCATTTGTGCATTTATTTAGTATCTTTTCATTGTGTTGGAAGTGGAGATTGCAAGAGTTATCAGAAAGAAAATCTGATGTCAGGAATTTAAAGAGTGAGAAGATATATACACAAAAATGTACCCGGAATAGAAGGTGAGTGCTATCATAGAAATCAATCAGGTGTGTAGGAACTCAAATGAAGAAGAGTTATGGCTTTTTATTACTCCAAATATAGTTAATTCAAATTATCTTTGATACTTTTGGTTTAATGAACTTTTCTGAAGATGACCAAAATACTTTTTTTTAATTTTCCAGGAAGAGAAAATAAGCCTAAATAAAATCCCACTTAACCCACCGCTTGAATATTATTTTTAATGGACATGAAATATCACATAACGCTGTTTACCCAACATGGCTGACTATACCATATGGAATGGTACTTCCTGAAATAGTATATTGACTTGATGTTACACTATTTATCTTACTTCATTTTCTCATTCAATTCATCTGTTCTTTGTACCTTTAACGTCCACTCTGGGAAAAGTTTGCAAAGATTTATAAAGGTGTTGGGAGGCAGTCCATTAGGTTTTAGGGTCCTTCTGAGAGCTGTCAGTCTGAATGTTATTCCTCTCCTGGCCTGAAAACTACATTGTTACCAACATCCTCATTCACATCAAATAGCCCAGTTAATTTAACTAAGGGTGATATTAGCTTCAGAAGTTGTGTGTGTGTGTGTGTGTATGTGTATATATATATATATATATATATATATATACACATACACACACACACACATACATATATACACACATATATATGTATATATATATATAAATTCTGAATATATATATGTATATATACGTATATTTATGTATATATATGTATATATATACATATATATATACACATACACATACATACACACTGAGTCTTGTAGCTTGTTACTGTTTTATTCTACTTTTATTACCACCTTTATGTTGATTTGTCACGTTTCAACAATATGGAAAGCTGGATTTCACTTTTCTGCATACTTAATTCTTTCAAAGTAAAATTTCCATTGAATAAAAGGGTTATGTTGTGAATACTCAAATGTATGCTTTATATCTTGCAGTTTAAGACTTGCAAGCCAATCACTATAGCAAATATGGTGTTACTTGTTAGAGAGAGTATGTTTGCTCCACAATATTGCCTTTGATCCTTTGTCAAAGATCAGCTTTGGTAGTGAATTGATTTCTTGACTCTTTCTGTTCTATTGATCTATTTGTCCATTTTTTGTGAACTACCATGTTGATTACTGTACCTATCTTTATGTAGGATAGTGTCGGTCCTCCAGCTTTGGTCTTCCCCTTCAATATTGTGTTGGCTATTCTTAACCTTTTTATCTTTCCACGTAAACTTTAGAGTCAGTATGTTGACATCCACAAAATAACTTGCTGGCATTTTGATTAGGATTCCATTTTATCTATAGTTCAAGTTAGGAACAACTGGCATCTTGACAATATTGAGTCTTTCTACCTATCAAAGTGGGCTGTATCTTCATTTGTTTAGTTCTTCTTTAATTTGATTCTTCAAAGTTTTGTAATTTTTCCCCATGTCTATCTTGTACATATTTTGTTAGATTTATGCCTAAGGGTTTAATTTTAGAGGCGTGCTGATATAAGCGGTATTGTGTTTTTAATTTCAAAGTCCGTGTGCTCATTGTTGGTATAGAGGAAAGTGACTGAATTTGTATTTCAGCTTCATATCCAGCAACCCTATTATTTGAAATATCCTATTTTTCAAGCAAACTTAGAGGGCGGTATGCATGAGAAAACGGAGAATATAAAAGTCAAGGACCTTGGCAAAAGCCAGAAAGGATTAATATCATGTTTTTGTGATGGTACAGACTGAGTTTTGCACTAGGCCATGTTTCCTACAAGCATTTAAAGAGCTACTTAACACTGCTACAAAATGAGTACTAAATTCATTACTTATGACCATTCATTAAAGTTACAGTAGGATACTAGTACAACTGTTCACGGCCTAAAAACTATAAATTAAACAGAGTCACTCCCTCCAAAAACAACTCCAAACAAAAACAATTATCAACAAAAATGGGAATGAAAAGACATTTCATGCATTAAATTAATAAGATACACGCTGAAAGATGAAGAGGACAAATAGATGAATAAATATGTGGTAAGGAAAGTTTCCCAATGTTTTTTTAGAACTAGGTGGCACGTATTTGGGTTTAATCATGGAATTCTTTGTCTCTTCTGAATAACTGATAATTTTCATAATGAAATTGGAAGGTTTTTTTGATATAAGTGACTTCCAGAGCTGCTGATACTATAATGAAGATAATGCAGAAGATTTAAAAGTTAAATAATTTAGCTGCTTTTACTGATTACAACAAAAACATTTCTCCCTGATGTCAGTGTGACATCCAACATAGAGATGTATGAAAGCAATTCCATATTACATTTAAAAATGATGTATTTGGGTCACATAAAAGCTAAACTGAAATAAAGGACAAAATCCATACATGGTAGAAAGTCTTACGTATTTATGTACACACCCAATGACACACAAAGAGCTTTTAGTAATACAAGAGCAAACTGGAATTTGAAATTCAGAAACTAACAACCAAAATGGACCAAAAAATTGGAAGAAATAAAGTGAATCTTATTCAGTTTAAGATACAGAAAAATATTGGAAGAAAAAAAATCACTCCCAAAGTAAAAACTAAATTTCTAAAGTATCCAATGAATTAAAATTGTGTGTGTTTTGATGAGAGTGAAATGAAAATGAGATAAAGACAGTCTAGAGAAAGTGATCAAAATGAAGGATTGGCCCCTGCAAAATCTAATATACATATGATTCAAGTCTTTGAAGAAAAAAACTACAACAATAAAATTAATATTTAAACTACAGTTTAGAGAAACTTTGCTTAAACCAAAGAGTAGTTTTCTATATAAGTGATTATCAAAGTATCTAGAAAATTTGACCAAGAATTCTCAACTTCAAGACATATCCTAGACAGATTTGTGGCATATGCACATTCTTTAAAGACAAAGGAAAAAACCCCAGAGGTTCCGGCAAGCTTACAAAAAGTCTTACAAGATCAAGAGAATTAAGTTGACATCCTATTTCCCAAAACAATTAATACAGCAAGGCAACAGTGGAACATTACCCCAAAATTTCAAGATCTAGGAGTACCTCAGTGGCTCAGTCAGTTAAGAGTCTGACTTTGGTTCAGGTCATGATCTCACAGTTGGTGAGTTTGAGCCCCATGTTGGGCTCTGCACTAACAGCTCAGAGCAGCCTGGAGCCCGCATCAGATTCTTTGTCTTCATGCCTCTCTCTCTCTCTCTCTCTCTCTCTCTGTCACTCCCCAACTTGTACTCTCTCTCAAAAATAAATAATCTTAATGAAATTTTTAAAAATTCATAAAAATTCAAGATCTAAACTGTGAACCAATGATTTTATATCCATCTCAAATATCCTTAAAAATGAAGTCTACAGGGGTGCCTAGGTGGCTCAGTCAGTTAAGCATGTGATTTCAGCTCAGATGGTGATCTCATGGTTTGTAAGTTCAAACCCCACCTTGGGCTCTCTGCTGACAGCTCAGAGCCTGGAGCCTGCTTCAGATTCTGTGTCTCCCTCTCTCTCTGTCCCTCCCCTGCTTGTGCTCTTGTTCTCTCCCTCTCCCTCTATCTCAAAAATAAAAAATAAACATAAAAAAATTTCAAAGAGTCAGAACATTTAAAAATTTAAGTCCATAAAAATTTTTTTTAAAGAAGAATTCAAGAAATACTGCTCTTTTGAGTCCTTCTTGAAGAATCTAGAGTTTTATTTAACCAAGAGATGACTGAAATCACTTCGGCAACAAGACTTATGGGAAGTATTATATATGCTTAATCATGGATCTAAAATTAAAATAAAGGAAGTATGAGAGTAGAAGAATAATTTATTTTTATAATTGGCCCAATTGCATTCTGGTCAAGTAAAATTGACGCAATTTTAAAAATGTGAGAAGCGAGGGGCGCCTGGGTGGCTCAGTCGGTTGAGTATCCGATTTCAGCTCAGGTCACCATCTTACGGTCTGTGAGTTCCAGCCCCGCGTCGGGCTCTGGGCTGATGGCTCAGAGCCTGGAGCCTGCTTCCGATTCTGTGTCTCCCTCTCTCTCTGCCCCTCCCCCGTTCATGCTCTGTCTCTCTCTGTCTCAAAAATAAATAAACGTTAAAAAAAAATTAAAAAAAAAAATGTGAGAAGCGAGAAACAAAGTGCAAAGTAGGAAACCACCCATCCCACGTGATCTAGGAATAAGGTCAGAGTGAAAGGATACCATTAAAACTGACAGAAAAAGCAACTAAAGGCTAAATAAGCAAAGAGAAATAAGGGAATTAAAAATGCAAACCCCTTAAATACTAAAAGGAATTCTAAAGAAGAGAGCAAAGAAAAAAATGTCATGAATAGGTAGACACACGGGAATTATAACATTATAAATTATTTGATAAAATTATATAGTAAGTTATATATTAGAGATTCAAAAAATATAAATAAGGTAAATTACATATTTAAAAATATTTTCATTTAGTTCACATAATTAGCTCTATGTTACAAATAAGATGTTGGCAAAGTAGCATTCCAAAACACATTAATTCTTCCAGAAAGACAATTTATGTTGCTAAAGCAGTAATTCACAATGAAGATATAATAGTTAATAATATAGATGCAATTATCAACACAACAACCAACTTTATGAATGAGAAATTACAATAGAAGATTTAACTATAGCGTATTATGCTAAGTGAAATAATCAGTCACAGAAAGGCAGGTATCATATAATCTCACTCATGTGTGGAATTTGAGAAACACAACAGATGAGCATAGGGGAAAGGAAGGAAAAATAACAAAAATACAGAGGGAGCCAAACCATAAGAGATTCTTAAAAACAGAGAATGTTGATGGGGGTGGGGGGTGGTGTTAAATGTGCGATAGGCATTAAAGAGGGCACTCTTGGGATGAGTACTGGGTGTCATAGATAAGAGAACAATCACTAGGTTCTGGTCCTGAAGCCATGACAACTATGTCAACTAACTTGAATTTAAAGAAACAATAAGAAAATACAAATAAATAAATAAATAAATAAATAAATAAATAAATAAAATCCCAGTTTTCCTAGCCCCCAGAAACATGCTCACAAGAAACAAACTGGTTTAAAAATTATGATAAAAAATTACCTTGAAACTTACATGGCAAGTATGTATGTAACAAGTCATACTCTTTAATTTTAAATAAAATTATTAACCTTATCAAAAAAAGAACATGTAAGAAAATACTAATAGGAGATCGTAACACATCACTATGCAAACAGAATGAAGCAGTTGCCTATTACTGCATAACCTCAAAGCTTAACTTAATTATTTTTCAGGTTGCGTTCATTAATTAGATGGTTATTGTTCTTGTCACTACCCAGATGGTGCCTTGATTAGGACTAGAAGTTTTCAGATAGTATCAGGTGAGAAGTCCCATAACATCATTTCTGCCACATTCAATTGGTCAAACCAAGTCATAAGATTAGTCCAGTTGAATGGGGTACAGTAATAGAGCTCACTAATGGCAAAATCTGAGAAAGACTATGATATTTTTCTATTTACTACACATATCAAGTGGACAAAAACAAGGTAAGGATTTATATGACCTAAATTACATGATAAAGTCAATTTTGTAACTATATATTGAACTCTACACTTTCATGATAGAGAATAACCCTCTCAGGTAAACACGGGGCATTCATAAAAAATGATCACCCATTAGGTCACAAAGAAAGTGTCAATAAATCCCTCACGTAGACATGAAAGGATTCTCTGAGTAAGCCAATAAAACTAAAAAATAACCAAATCATCAAAACAAAAACTTAGAATTGTTTTTAAAAATCTTTTAAAAAATTCATGTGTGAAAGGAAAAATACACCTATTTTTTTTTGCTGTATTTAGTTTCCAAATGATGAAAAAAGGGAAAGTACATTCACTGAACACTGCTATCTATCCTACACAACCACAAATAAGTTAACCTCCTCAAAAACTGAAACAAAACCCCTTTACCTATTTTTGAGTGATATTCATTGCTTTCCTAACTGAACCATGTATTCTTTTGATATCCTATAATGTTAACACTGAGATATGTTACATACTATAAAGACATCTTACGTTAAATGGTAGGGGAACTGGAAAAAACAAGAGGGAAAATCAGTTAAATTGTACAGTTTTCCTTGCATGGGACTTGAGCTGGAAAATTAAAGCCCTGAGCTCATGATTATCTATCAGCCAACTTTTCAGTGCACTTCAAAGGCAATGATCAAATCTATCATACTGCTTACTTTCGTTACAGTATTTTATGTCAGTAAATACTTGGTCCCCCAAAGCCTTGCCTTATCCATGCACTCTATAGTTTTCTACTGATGATAATTAAAGTAACTATCTGCTATTGTATGCCATGGATTATCAATGCTCCTTTTACCACTGGAAATGGGTTCATTAACACCTTTAAATCTAATCAGAGCAGAGAATCAGTTCCAGATAAAGTATCATCAATTCAGAGGAGAGATCTTTAAAAGTTTCTACCTCAGGAACCATTGGAATCATCTCCAGAACGAAGTTTTTTTTTTTTTTTTTAAATCATTTGGTAAAGAGAGTGATAGAAACAGAATCAGTAGGAAGGATAGAGAATATGGATTTAAAGTAGAGGTTTGACTTTACTTAATTTTTGGGAGTTGATTAAACAGTTGCTGTATGGTTGTTGCTTTTGTAATTGATCCTGGGCTGGCTGGTGATTCGTAGAAGCTAAAAGAAGAGATCCAGTAGGCAATGAAAGAGTGGTTACCCTCAAAATTGCACACAGTAATGTAAAATTTGGGAAAACTCAGGGAGGTGGTCATTCAAATGACCTAATGGGAACTAGAGAGGTCCATCTGCTATTCCAGAAGCTCCTGCCTCTGCCCCTGGTTGTAGGTAAGCTTAAAAGAAGAAATGGTGAGAAATAGAGTTGCTGCAAACTTATCCTTTCCCCATAGCAATAAGGACCTAGCTAAGATTTAGTCAGGGTCTAGGATAACATATATAGAAAAGGATCTTGATGGTGTGGTAATGAGCTAGGTAAAATGTAATTCTGGGTGACGATCAGTACTGATCAATTACCCATGATATTATACTTTACATCCTGATAAGGACAAAAAGGACCAGTTTTAATAGTTTTCTAAAATCACTTCTTGACTCTTATATATGATAATAATTCATAGCAAACAAGGTAGAAATGTTATAATTAGCATGGAATAATATTAGGTAAGCCAAAAGGCTCAGGGAGAAGGAAATGTATTAGAATGTAATGCCTATGTGAGATCTGGGAACCCACCAACCTGATTATGGTTCCCAAGAAGTTCCAGAGGTCACTCCACCTTAAACCAAGAAGAAATATACTAAGAGAGAAACCAGCAAATCTGAAATTAAATATAGGTGATTTAATTAAGTAATTTTTTCAGATTGTACATGGCCATCATCTTAAACAGATGATCTTGTATGAAACACGAGGGCATCTTGTTTTGGCACAATGGAAGCCACATAGCGTATCATATGATGGTTGCCAACTATAATGGGAAGCCAGTTATAATGCACATGAAGACGGTGTATATAAAACGCCTATTTCTTATGCTTGCTTTGAACTCTCTGGTTCTCACTTGACATTCAACTGCTGTGTAGTTCCAGTGGGCTTCAGGGGAACATAACCCTATGGTCCCTCCTTGTAGTCCTACCATGTGCTTCTCACCTATTATCCCAAGGCTTACCTGAGGACACAATTTACTGAGAAATTTCAGAGCATACTTGTACAATCAATGCATACTGAAAGAAAAAAGTTCGCTCACAGTGGGACACAGGAGCTGGCAGATCAATTTTCTCTATTCTTCCTCCTTCAAATACAGCCCTGAAATATACTGAAAACAGCCCAATATAATTAAATAACCAGTTGTCCTGGATATTAATCTTAATAACACACTACCTGTGTTTTCTCTCCCTCCTGCCCTGTACCATTCTTCCACCACTTACTGGGATATGGTTCCCAATAAAGTGTTAGCAAATATACCTTTACCTCGAGTTCCATTTCTTGAAATTGAGATGAATAAAATGGGGGTAAGCCAAAAGTTTCAGAAAGACTAGAATTTTAAAGGTCTACATAGCTTTTGTGCAGTGGCAAATAAATATCATAACCATGGTCATTACCTCGCCTCTCCAACCCAAACATCAAACTCACTGTTCAGGACTGATGGTTCTCCAAGTTGGGTATCCCAGCAAGAAGCATCATTATAACCTGGGAAATTGTTAGAAATGAATCCTTTCCCTATAGGAGTCTTTGATCCAGACACATTAGATAGGATATGCAGGGAGTGGGGCACAGCCTTCTTTTCCAGTGATTGCAAAGCACGTAAGGTAGGAGAAACACTGCTCTAAGCTTTGAGCCGGCTTCTTCTGATCCCCAGTGCAAATGGGAGTAGTGGACAGGCCAAAGTTCAGATGCTTTAATATGGCACATCTACACTCTGTTTCCCAGCCCCTCCTATGAAAAGGCGCTTCTGGAATGAGAAATTGCATCCTGCTAGAAGCAAATTGCGATGTTTCCAAACACAAAGAGGGAGGATTTTGTCTTCATGATTATCACTGCTTTTTTCCATAGTGGTTTCTAAGAGGTTTGTCTTTTTTTGGTTTTTTTGATGAGTTATGTTGAATTTTGTGAATGCTTTTTTGGTTCATTAACATTCTATAGTGTTCTCCTTTAATCTATGAAGGTAATGAATCTAAATAAACCATTTTCTAATATGAAACAGATAAAAATTTTACTTTCCTGGGATAAAGCCAAGTTGGTTATGATGTAATTAATATTGCTAGATCATGTTTGTCATTTTGTTGAGGACTTTGCCTCTATATTCACACACGAAGCTAATTGGTAGTATTTTTTTCTCATACCGTTTTTTTATCCCTTGTTGTCAGACTACTTTCTTTTCCAATTGTCTAGACAACTTTCACATACTGGAATTATTTCTTTATTTAATGTTGGTGTAACCTACCAGTGAAACCTCCTGGTTCTGCAGTTTGCTCTGTGGGGCTTTGGAAGGGAAAGGGCAGGGGATAGATCATTCTAGGAACCTTTTTTCCCCCTAACCCTACAGGCCATTTAAGGGTAAATAAGGAAGACAATGATGAAGTACATAAAAAACAAGTGTTTTGCAAGATATATTCTCTACAGCAAGGCAAAACAGGTAATCTGACACATTCAGAAAATTGGACACTTTAGAGTTGCGGCAAGATGGCGGCTTAGGAGGACGCTGGGCTCACCGCACGTCCTGCTGATCACTTAGATTCCATCTACACCTGCCTAAATAACCCAGAAAACCGCCAGAGGATTAGCAGAACAGAGTCGCCGGAGCCAAACGCAGACGAGAGGCCCACGGAAGAGGGTAGGAAGGGCGGCGAGGCGGTGCGCGCTCCACGGAGTGGCAGGAGGGAGCCGGGGCGGAGGGGCGGCTCGCCGGCCAAGCAGAGCCCCCGAGTCTGGCTTGCAAAAGCGGAGGGGCCTGACAGACTGTGTTCCCACAACAAGCGCGACTTAGCGTCTGGGAGGTCATAAATTAACAGCTCTGCTCGGAAAGCGGGAAGGCTGGAGGACAAAGGGAGGGAGAGCTGCTGAGCCCCCTGACAACAGAGCTCAGTTTGGTGGGGAACAAAGGCGCTCGCCAGCGCCATCTCCCCCGCCCATCCCCCAGCCGAAATCCCAAAGGGAACCTGTTCCTGCCAGGGAACTTGCTCGCTCCGCGCAAACACCCAACTCTGCGCTTCTGCGGAGCCAAACCTCCGGCAGCGGATCTGACTCCCTCCCGCTGCCACAGGGCCCCTCCTGAAGTGGATCACCTAAGGAGAAGCGATCTAAGCCTGCCCCTCCTGCCCCCGAGCACCTTGCCTACCCACCCCAGCTAATACGCCAGATCCCCAGCATCACAAGCCTGGCAGGGTGCAAGTAGCCCAGAAGAGCCACACCACCCCACAGTGAATCCCGCCCCTAGGAGAGGGGAAGAGAAGGCACACACCAGTCTGACTGTGGCCCCAGCGGTGGGCTGGGGGCAGACATCAGGTCTGACTGCGGCCCCACCCACCAACTCCAGGTATACACCACAGCACAAGGGAAGTGCCCTGCAGGTCCTCACCACGCCAGGGACTATCCAAAATGACCAAGCGGAAGAACTCCCCTCAGAAGAATCTCCAGGAAATAACAACAGCTAATGAGCTGATCAAAAAGGATTTAAATAATATAACAGAAAGTGAATTTAGAATAATAGTCATAAAATTAATCGCTGGGCTTGAAAACAGTATACAGGACAGCAGAGAATCTCTTGCTACAGAGATCAAGGGACTAAGGAACAGTCACGAGGAGCTGAAAAACGCTTTAAACGAAATGCATAACAAAATGGAAACCACCACAGCTCGGCTTGAAGAGGCAGAGGAGAGAATAGGTGAACTAGAAGATAAAGTTATGGAAAAAGAGGAAGCTGAGAAAAAGAGAGATAAAAAAAATCCAGGAGTATGAGGGGAAAATTAGAGAATTAAGTGATACACTAAAAAGAAATAATATACGCATAATTGGTATCCCAGAGGAGGAAGAGAGAGGGAAAGGTGCTGAAGGGGTACTTGAAGAAATCATAGCTGAGAACTTCCCTGAACTGGGGAAGGAAAAAGGCATTGAAATCCAAGAGGCACAGAGAAATCCCTTCAGACGTAACTCGAATCGATCTTCTGCACGACATATCATAGTGAAACTGGCAAAATACAAGGATAAAGAGAAAATTCTGAAAGCAGCAAGGGGTAAACGTGCCCTCACATATAAAGGGAGACCTATAAGACTCGTGACTGATCTCTCTTTTGAAACTTGGCAGGCCAGAAAGAATTGGCAAGAGATTTTCAGGGTGCTAGACAGAAAAAATATGCAGCCAAGAATCCTTTATCCAGCAAGTCTGTCATTTAGAATAGAAGGAGAGATAAAGGTCTTCCCAAACAAACAAAAACTGAAGGAATTTGTCACCACTAAACCAGCCCTACAAGAGATCCTAAGGGGGACCCTGTGAGACAAAGTCCCAGAGACATCACTATAAGCATAAAACATACAGACATCACAATGACTCTAAACCCGTATCTTTCTATAATAACACTGAATGTAAATGGATTAAATGCGCCAACCAAAAGACATAGGGTATCAGAATGGATAAAAAAACAAGACCCATCTATTTGCTGTCTACAAGAGACTCATTTTAGACCTGAGGACACCTTTAGATTGAGAGTGAGGGGATGGAGAACTATTTATCATGCGACTGGAAGCCAAAAGAAAGCTGGAGTAGCCATACTTATATCAGACAAACTAGACTTTAAATTAAAGGCTGTAACAAGAGATGAAGAAGGACATTATATAATAGTTACAGGGTCTATCCATCAGGAAGAGCTAACAATTATCAATGTCTATGCACCGAATACCGGAGCCCCCAAATATATAAAACAATTACTCATAAACATAAGCAACCTTATTGATAAGAATGTGGTAATTGCAGGGGACTTTAATACACCACTTACAGAAATGGATAGATCATCTAGACACACGGTCAATAAAGAAACAAGGGCCCTGAATGAGACATTGGATGAGATGGACTTGACAGATATATTTAGAACTCTGCATCCCAAAGCAACAGAATATACTTTCTTCTCGAGTGCACATGGAACATTCTCCAAGATAGATCATATACTGGGTCACAAAACAGCCCTTCATAAGTTTACAAGAATTGAAATTATACCATGCTTACTTTCAGACCACAATGCCATGAAGCTTGAAATCAACCACAGGAAAAAGTCTGGAAAACCTCCAAAAGCATGGAGGTTAAAGAACACCCTACTAACGAATGAGTGGGTCAACCAGGCAATTAGAGAAGAAATTAAAAAATATATGGAAACAAACGAAAATGAAAATACAACAATCCAAACGCTTTGGGACGCAGCAAAGGCAGTCCTGAGAGGAAAATACATTGCAATCCAGGCCTATCTCAAGAAACAAGAAAAATCCCAAATACAAAATCTCACAGCACACCTAAAGGAACTAGAAGCAGAACAGCAAAGGCAGCCTAAGCCCAGCAGAAGAAGAGAAATAATAAAGATCAGAGCAGAAATAAACAATATAGAAACTAAAAAAACTGTAGAGCAGATCAACGAAACCAAGAGTTGGTTTTTTGAAAAAATAAACAAAATTGACAAACCTCTAGCCAGGCTTCTCAAAAAGAAAAGGGAGATGACCCAAATAGATAAAATCATGAATGAAAATGGAATGATTACAACCAATCCCTCAGAGATACAAACAATTATCAGGGAATACTATGAAAACTTATATGCCAACAAATTGGACAACCTGGAAGAAATGGACGAATTCCTGAACACCCACACGCTTCCAAAACTCAATCAGGAGGAAATAGAAAGCTTGAACAGACCCATAACCAGCGAAGAAATTGAATCGGTTATCAAAAATCTCCCAACAAATAAGAGCCCAGGACCAGATGGCTTCCCAGGGGAGTTCTACCAGACGTTTAAAGCAGAGATAATACCTATCCTTCTCAAGCTATTCCAAGAAATAGAAAGGGAAGGAAAACTTCCAGACTCATTCTATGAAGCCAGTATTACTTTGATTCCTAAACCAGACAGAGACCCAGTAAAAAAAGAGAACTACAGGCCAATATCCCTGATGAATATGGATGCAAAAATTCTCAATAAGATACTAGCAAATCGAATTCAACGGCATATAAAAAGAATTATTCACCATGATCAAGTGGGATTCATTCCTGGGATGCAGGGCTGGTTCAACATTCGCAAATCAATCAACGTGATACATCACATTAACAAAAAAAGAGAGAAGAACCATATGATCCTGTCAATCGATGCAGAAAAGGCCTTCGACAAAATCCAGCACCCTTTCTTAATAAAAACCCTGAGAAAGTCGGGATAGAAGGAACATACTTAAAGATCATAAAAGCCATTTATGAAAAGCCCACAGCTAACATCATCCTCAACGGGGAAAAACTGAAAGCTTTTTCCCTGAGATCAGGAACACGACAAGGATGCCCACTCTCACCGCTGCTGTTTAACATAGTGCTGGAAGTTCTAGCATCAGCAATCAGACAACAAAAGGAAATCAAAGGCATCCAAATTGGCAAAGATGAAGTCAAGCTTTCGCTTTTTGCAGATGACATGATATTATACATGGAAAATCCGATAGACTCCACCAAAAGTCTGCTAGAACTGATACAGGAATTCAGCAAAGTTGCAGGATACAAAATCAATGTACAGAAATCAGTTGCATTCTTATACACTAACAATGAAGCAACAGAAAGACAAATAAAGAAACGGATCCCATTCACAATTGCACCAAGAAGCATAAAATACCTAGGAATAAATCTAACCAAAGATGTAAAGGATCTGTATGCTGAAAACTATAGAAAGCTTCTGAAGGAAATTGAAGAAGATTTAAAGAAATGGAAAGACATTCCCTGCTCATGGATTGGAAAAATAAATATTGTCAAAATGTCAATACTACCCAAAGCTATCTACACATTCAATGCAATCCCAATCAAAATTGCACCAGCATTCTTCTCGAAACTAGAACAAGCAATCCTAAAATTCATATGGAACCACAAAAGGCCCCGAATAGCCAAAGGAATTTTGAAGAAGAAGACCAAAGCAGGAGGCATCACAATCCCAGACTTTAGCCTCTACTACAAAGCTGTCATCATCAAGACAGCATGGTATTGGCACCAAAACAGACACATAGACCAATGGAATAGAATAGAAACCCCAGAACTAGACCCACAAACGTATGGCCAACTCATCTTTGACAAAGCAGGAAAGAACATCCAATGGAAAAAAGACAGCCTCTTTAACAAATGGTGCTGGGAGAACTGGACAGCAACATGCAGAAGGTTGAAACTAGACCACTTTCTCACACCATTCACAAAAATAAACTCAAAATGGATAAAGGACCTCAATGTGAGACAGGAAACCATCAAAACCTTAGAGGAGAAAGCAGGAAAAGACCTCTCTGACCTCAGCCGTAGCAATCTCTTACTCGACACATCCCCAAAGGCAAGGGAATTAAAAGCAAAAGTGAATTACTGGGACCTTATGAAGATAAAAAGCTTCTGCACAGCAAAGGAAACAACCAACAAAACTAAAAGGCAACCAACGGAATGGGAAAAGATATTCGCAAATGACATATCGGACAAAGGGCTAGTATCCAAAATCTATAAAGAGCTCACCAAACTCCACACCCGAAAAACAAATAACCCAGTGAAGAAATGGGCAGAAAACATGAATAGGCACTTCTCTAAAGAAGACATCCGGATGGCCAACAGGCACATGAAAAGATGTTCAGCGTCGCTCCTTATCAGGGAAATACAAATCAAAACCACACTCAGGTATCACCTCACGCCAGTCAGAGTGGCCAAAATGAACAATCAGGAGACTATAGATGCTGGAGAGGATGTGGAGAAACGGGAACCCTCTTGCACTGTTGGTGGGAATGCAAATTGGTGCAGCCGCTCTGGAAAGCAGTGTGGAGGTTCCTCAGAAAATTAAAAATAGACCTACCCTATGACCCAGCAATAGCACTGCTAGGAATTTATCCAAGGGATACAGGAGCACTGATGCATAGGGCCACTTGTACACCAATGTTCATAGCAGCACTCTCAACAATAGCCAAATTATGGAAAGAGCCTAAATGTCCATCAACTGATGAATGGATAAAGAAATTGTGGTTTATATACACAATGGAATATTACATGGCAATGAGAAAAAATGAAATATGGCCTTTTGTAGCAACGTGGATGGAACTGGAGAGTGTGATGCTAAGTGAAATAAGCCATACAGAGAAAGACAGATACCATATGCTTTCACTCTTATGTGGATCCTGAGAAACTTCACAGGAACCCATGGGGGAGGGGAAGGAAAAAAAATAAAGAGGTTAGAATGGGAGAGAGCCAAAGCATAAGAGACTGTTAAAAACTGAGAACAAACTGAGGGTTGATGGGGGGTGGGAGGGAGGAGAGGGTGGGTGATGGGTATTGAGGAGGGCCCCTTTTGGGATGAGCACTGGGTGTTGTATGGAAACCAATTTGTCAATAAATTTCAGAAAAAAAAAATTGAAATTAAAAAAAAAAAATGGACACTTTAAAAAGACCACTTAGCAGAGAAGTGTTTATGTGGCTTAGAATCACTTTAAATATCACTGCTTTAGAATATCTTGCAATACAGGTGCATGGAAGATCTACTTTAATGGGAATAATACCTGAAAAAGAATCCATTACGTATTTATATTGAAACTAGCTATACTGTGGCATTTGTGGAGCACTGCTCTCTGAACAACTTGTCTCTTTTCACTTGTAAAGATAAAAATCAAAATCAGAGGTGGTACAGCATATGACTGCCAGTCTGGGTTATTATACTGATCTTTATCAAGGAAATAAAGAGGTACTTACTCATGAGAAACATAGCCAAGAGAGAAGGGTCTCATCATTTTTCCTGACCAAAAAAAAAACATTATAAGATCTATAGTTTTATTTATACACTCAGTCCCTAAAACCCTTCAATAGGAACCGAATCAAATGTCTTAATTTCAAAATTATGTCATCAACCAAAATGAGAATTCCCATTAGCTCAAAAATGATGTGAAACAAAGGTCGTATTTGTGGTATATTTCTCTATATCCCTCAACAATAACATTTATACGTGGTTGTTTTTAATTTTAACATTTGAAACATATTTAGAATGATTTAATGAGAACTGTTTAGGCTGAGAATGACAATTAGCTTTCCAGAAACATGTGAACATTTTGTGTATTGGTTAAAGCGATGCACTATAAAACTCATCAGTCTGACATTGCTATCATTATGGTCTTTCCACTGTGTGCCACCATAGCAAAATTCACACACACACACACACACACACACACACACACACACACACACAGTAAATACTAAGACTCCAAATTGTGTATTCTTAGAAGCACATTGTTAAGAAATCCATATGTCTTACATTTAAAAAATGAAGATAAAGAGACCCATTCTCTATGAATTGATGCTCCTAAAAAAGCAGTAGATTCGGTCAAGACTGGTATCTACCCACATGAAATCCTTCTCTCTTAGAAGAATGAAGACAGTCTCAGATAACCTGGATCGTGACAGATTCTTGAAGAGATACTGAGTTTCATTCCAAATGGCATCAAAGTCCCCTTCCAAGTGGTAAGCACTGGCCTAGTCTTCCTTAACACACTAGTTTGGATTATGAGGCAAACAGTGCAGCTGAAATACTACTCTAAAGAGGAAAAGCATTACCTACCTTTTTTTTCTCTCCTATCTCTGAGCATTTGATATAAGAGATTATAGTTTTAGCACTGGTTGACAACACAACAGAAAGAATACTTTAACAAACATGATAAGCAAAGTAGCCAAGTAGAATTTTATGCCAGTATTGTGACCAGAGGTAAATAACAAGCTGTCTTTGGAGGTCATTATTATCAGGAAACAATTTAGGGAACAAGAAAAAGGGAGGCCTTATTAAAACAAGTCCAAATCTGTACCTCAATTATGTGCTACTTTCCATATATTATTTTCAGACACTTCCAGACATCTTTAAATTCCATTCTCTCAAGCAAGATAACCTCAATTAAGTGAGAGTTTAGAAAAACTTTGGTTTTATAAACAGACTACAAGGAAAGCCCAATGAAACTGTCTGAAAATGGGCTTGTCTCCAGAATAGATTGAGAACTTTTACCACTTAATAAGAAGACAAATAATCCAATAAAAATGGACAATCTATTTGGATGTTCAGAAAAGGAAATCTACAGAGGGCAACTAAGTGCATGACAAGATACTCATCATTAGTCATTAGGGAAATGCACATTAAACATACAAGGACACTACTCAGTAGAATAGCTAAATTAAAAAAAAACATTCACACTATTAAATTCTGGTCAAGATGTAGAGAAACTGGAATTCTTACACACTTCTGAAGGATATATAAAATGGCATAACCCCTTTGGAAAACTACTGAGCAGTTTTTCAAAAAATATACACTTGGTATTTAACTCTGGCATTCTATACCTGGATATTATTTGAGGGATATAAAAGCATACATACAAAGACTCATGCATGGATATTCATAGCAACCCTATTTACAATAATGAAAACTTAGAGGGGCATCTGGGTGACTTAGTTGGTTAAGCATCCAACTCTTGATTTTGGCTCAGGTCATGATCTCACAGTCATGAGATCAAGCCCTGAGTCAGGTTCCACTCTGGGCCTGTTTAAGAACTTTCCCTCTGCCCCTCCCCCACTTGTGTGCATCTGTGCTTTTTCCCTCAAAAAAAAATTAGAAACTATTTAAATATCTATTAGCAGATGACTGGATAAACAAAAATATGATAAAAAGATAATTAGGAATAAAAAGCAATGAATGATTAATGCACAAAAACATGCGGTTGATTCTCAAATTGCATACACTAATTTAAAAGAAACCACAGTAAAAGTAAATACTGTATATCCCTTTCATACAAAATTCCAGAATATAAAAATTAATCTATATGTATAAAGCAGGTAGGTAGTTGCCTGGGGCAAAACAGAGAATGGACTGCAAAGGGGGACAAAGACACAATTTAAGGTGACAGAAATGTTTTTTGTCCTAATTTTGATTGTGGCTTCAGCACTTACCCAATTCTCAAAACTCGTTCAATTGTACACTTTATTTTTTTTCAACATTTTTAAACATTTATTTATTTTTGAGAAATAGATAGAAAGAGACCAGAGTGTGAGTGGGGGGAGGGACATAGAAAGATGAGGACAGAACTGGAAGCAGGCTCCAGGCTCCCAACTGTCAGCACAGAGCCCAACAGGGGTTCGAACTCATGAACCGTGAGATCATGACCTGAGCCAAAGTGGGATGCACAACAGACTGAGCTACCCAGGCATGCTTCAATTGTATACTTTAAATAGTTGCTTGTAAGTATTAATTGAAATGTAAAGTTATTACTATAAATTTAATTCTAGGAAAGAGAAGAAATAAGTTAGATTTTATTTCAATGCTACTGTCCATGGATATATATTTGTAAATGAAATTATGGATTTTATATGAAACAACACAATTATAGAATACCAAGAGAGAAAGATGAGGTCATCAAACTATGTATGTGTAGAAGACATCAAATATATTGACCATTAAAATAAACATGAAGAGCTTAATTACCTTATAAAAGTTTTCTAAAGATTTTTAAATTACCTGGAGAAGCAAATTTCTTCTTCACCCTACCTAAAGCTACTTGTATTACAGGGTCTCAGTTTTTAATAAACCACCCTATTATTTATGCAGTAGGTAAATCTATATTTTGATATTCCAATGACTCCCCAAGCTGCTCTCCTTCCCTTCATTAAAGAATGTTTATAGTTAAAAATGTAACTATAAAAATAGTCTTACTTGCACAGTAAACATTTTCTTCCTCCTGGGTATCTCTGAATTCTATTTGCTTCCCTAACTGACAATCATATATTATTTTCTGCTCCTTTTGGCATGACAGAGAAAATGCACCTGGGGAAGAGCACGCTGGGCTTCCTTCTGCACCACGTTTCAGTGCAAAAACTGTCAGCTAAAATCGGACTGAATTTCTATAACTGGTTTCCACTACAAGTTGTACAAAGAACACAGAATGTTTAAACAAATATCATGCTGACTGCCTGAGTATTGACAGGTGGGGAAACTTGAAAAAAAGAAAATGGGATCTGTGATATTTAGCAAAACTCCACCACCCATTATGTCAATAGAAAATGATGGGCATAACATGGATGCTGTTTTCCAGCTTTCTGAGAACAGATCTTTTGTATTTGGTATGTCCTTGATAGGACTGATCATTCTGTTTACAAAAATAAGTACTATCAAAAATATAAATGGGTCATCATTAAAAAATAATTGTCGAGCCAAAATGGTATAGACATTTGGTTATTTCTCCCCTCTGAGACACACTGTAATTTTTCAGAGATAACAGTTTGAGGTTCTGAATTATTATTTTTGCAAAATGTCAAACAGACTTTACAGCCCCAGAGATGTTCTTTCAGTGGTATCCAGTGAAGTTTTTACCTTATAACTTTTCAAACGATTGATCTAAGTGGGGAGAATTGAGAAATAACAAAAACAACCCCCAAAAAGAAATATGGCTTTTATTTATTTATATTTTTTAGGTAGGCTTCATACCCAGAGCCAAGATTCAAAACACAATCCTGAGAGCAAAACCTGAGCTGAGATCAAGAGTCAGATTCTTAAGCGACTGAGCCATCCAGGCACGTCTGGAAGATGGGTTTAAAATTGATCATGAACACAAGTCTAGTGAGAATTAATATCACAGTATTTTCATCAAAATGTTAGGAATCCCAGAGTTCATAACATGTGCAATATTTCTGTTTGTATTTGTTTAAAACTTTTTTAAACTGTATTTATTTTGAGAGAGACAGAGTGAGTGGGGGAGGGACTGAGAGAGAGAGAGACAAAAAATCTGAAGCAGGCTCCACACTGGCAGTATGGAGCACAACGTGGGGCTTGAACTCATCAACCTGTGAGATCTGCGCTGAAATATTCCTGTTCATATTTTTGTGCCTCAAGCAGTTTCAGATATTTGATGTTGTAGAATTATTTTTTCATCTTTACGAACCATTTTTTAAAACCTGTGTAATTCTGTTAGATATAAAAAATAAAAATAGTAAATGTAACCACACTATTTGCAGAATCTAATTTTAACTAATTCTCCTGATTTTACTTTAAGTGAATAGCTGCTATATGAAAGCATTCAAGGATGGGGATTGCAAACAGCATCAGGCTCCTGTATCAAGATGATTCCGATAATGTGTGAAGTAACAAAAGACACACAGTAACTATGGGGCAAAACATTATGCCATAAAATTTATTCATACTTAGGCATATGAGGCACAAATGTATACATATTACATAGAATTATAGATCATTTTCTTTCTTTCACAGTGGGCTTAAATGACTCTAACAGTTATCATTGGAGTTACGCCATTTAAGCTGATTGTTATCCAATGTATAAGATTTCAAGTAATGTTGGGAGGGGGGCAGAGGAGAGGAGAAAATGGGTGATGGGCATTGAGGAGGGCACTTGTTGGGATGAGCACTGGGTGTTATATGTAAACAAAGAACCACAGGAATCTATCCCAAAAACCAAGAGCACACTTTACACACTGTATGTTAGCCAATTTGACAATAAATTGTATTTAAAAAAAGATTTCAACTGATTTTAGAAACAAAATATACTCCACGAAGAAATAATGGCCTAAGTCAAACATGGATCTCAGAAATGTAAGTACCCTTCCACAAGAGTAAACATCCGCATCACTTTGTTGGGAATGAACAGTTTGTATAGAAAAACAGCAAGAAAAAAAGGTGGTCTAGGGCCACAAGGAGGAATCTGATATGTGATTAGTCTTTCCAATTTTGAAAGCTATTTAGATCGCTTCAAAAGCAAATATAAAATTCTTTGCAAACAAAAATACATTTGTTTTATGTTCTGCTTAAGCAAATAAACCTTGCATTCTATTTAGGTTATATTGAACACACTTGTATCTTGGATCAATCTTGAAAATCACTGGGACCTGAAATGTTACTCATAAAAAGATTTGTTATTGACTAAAAAAAGAAACATTATCAATACAAAAATAATTTCTAAGGAATAGTATAATATTGAAATTTTGTGCATAGAAAACAAAAATGTTATGTAATGTTATGCTAACAAAAAAGGAGGTATGTTGGAATTCAGTTTCATCTGACTTAAAACTGAGCCTGATATGCCAATTTCTGTCTATAAGACATTAGCTTTTCTCAGACCAATGTTTCCACCAAAAAGAACTAGAAAAAATGAATGCAAGATATAAAACACATTTTGAAGGTATTAGAAATCCAGACACAAGGGAAATGCAAACAGTTGGAATTAACATTTGTTGCAACTTTAACAGAAGACTGATTCTAAAATGGCTCCTGAGTTGTTTAGAAATTCAACAGAACATTTAATAATCACACAGAACTGTGAAAACAAAAATTGGATATCTGGATGTACCAAGAAAGAAAAGCTCTCTAAAAAGCAATCTTTAAATTGGGATTTCCAAAGAACTGTATAGTACACGCAAAGCATATTGATCTACACGAGCTCACATAAAAATTAAACCTGGGTTTGACCATAAAACAGACTCTTGACTATAGAGAACTAATAGATGATTACCAGAGGGTGGGTGGGGAGGGTGAAATAGGTGATGGGGATTAAGGAGTACACTTATGTGTTGAGCACCGGGTGTTGTATCTAAGTGTTGAATCACTATATTGTACAAATGAAACTATTTTATACTCTATAATAACTGAAATAAAAGTAAAACCTTAAAAAAAATCTGCGTTGGAAATACTTGGATTAAAGTGATTTTTCTCCTTTCTTAAATATCCTCAGACAAAAATATAAATGATCTCTGGGGAATATAACATTATCCAAAGCCTCAAATTTCCTCTAATGTTTTCAATAAATGGTCTGGCTACCACTTAGTAAAAAATCAGAGTGCAAAAAGATAAGAAGGGACCAAATATCAAGAGAAAAACACAAGACAAGAGGAAGACTCAGGAGATTTCGGTTATTGGAGTTATCAAACCCATATTTTAAATTAAATACTTAAGAGATTAGATGAACTCAAGTATTTCAGTAGAAATAAACCTATAAAAAACAATCAAATGGATATTTTCTGTTTTCTAACCAAAAAATATTATTTCATTAAAATTAATAAACCAGTACATGAGTTTCATAGCAGCTAAAGAGAAGGGTAGTGACATGGAAGTTAGGTCAGAACAAAATACAAAGTAGCATGAAAAAAACAAAAGGATGAGCAAAGATCCTAAGGGACAAAGGTAAACAATGGGGATACACATATAAGGTTTAACTGCAGTCCCTGAAGGCGTCAACAGAAAGGGAAGAAATAATAGTTCAGAAGGTAATAGCAGAAAAATTTCTAATATACTCACCACTACAGATTCAACATGGACCATGAAGCCCAATCCAAAAGCAAACAAAGAAAGCCACATTTACATGCATCATCATAAAATTACTGATACTAACACCAAAGGGAAAATCTTAAAGGTAGCTAGAGGCAAACAGTTTGGTTTTTTCTCCAAAGTCCAACTATAAGAATTACAGCTGACTTCTTGGATGAAAAAAAAAAAGCCAGTTGTATATAGAATGGTATTTTAAAATGTTGAAAAAAGTAACTGGAAACTTAGACTTCTATATGCATCAAGGTATCATATAAAAGTGAGATATAAAAATACTTGAGGGGTGCCTGGATAGCTCAGTCAGTTGAGCATCTGACTCTTGATTTCAGCTCAGGTCATGGTCTCAAGTTTCCTGAGCTCAAGCCCCATGTAGGGCTTTGAGCTGACAGCATGGAGCCTGCTTGGGATTCTGTCTCCCTCTCTCTCTCTGCCCCTCCCTGACTGGTGTGCACTCACTCTCTCGCAAAAATAAATAAACGTTGAAAAATACTTTATAAAAATTTTTTACATTGTGAAAAAACGACAGATAAATAGAGCGTGCGTGCACACACACACACACACACACACACACACACACCACCAATTAGGTGGGTAAGAAAGATGCAGGAGATAACAAAGAGACAAATATATGGGTAAATTTTACTAAATGTTTATGAAAAAAACGAGTAACATGACATTGTGTTAAAATAACACAAAAATTTGAAAGGAAGTAATTGGAATTAAGTGCTCTAAGGTCCTTTGATTAAACACTAAGAACTTAGGATTTATTTTGTGATCTCCACTCTACCAGTAAAGAAAAAATGAATAACAACTTAATAGACAATGTAATTAAATAGATTTAAAATAATTCTAAAGAGGTCAGAAAATTAGAGTAAAGAACTACTGAAAAATTGGGAAATGACAGATTTAAACAGAAAACTAACAGAAATTATAAATGATAATGAAGATACAACATATCAACTATCAGGGCACCTGGGTGGCTCAGCTGGTTGAGCACTGAACTCTTGATTTCGTCTCAGGTCATGATGTCACTGTTCATAGCTTCCCCATTAGACTCCACACTGACAGTGCAGAGCTTTTGGGGGATTCTCTCTCTCCTTCTCTCTGCCCCTCCCCTGCGTGCTCTGTCTCTCTCAAAATAAATAAACACTTAAAAAAAAACTTTCAACCCTCAAAACATGTGGAGCATGACTAAAGCCATGATTCAAGGGAGAGATTTAAACCCTCATTGGCATTTATTAGATAAAAATTTAACATTCACTAGGATAGATCACACGTTAGGCCACAAAATAATTCTTTTTTTTTTTTAAACATTTATTTATTTTTGAGACAGAGAGAGACAGAGCATGAACGGGGGAGGGGCAGAGAGAGAGGGAGACACAGAATCGGAAACAGGCTCCAGGCTCTGAGCCATCAGCCCAGAGCCCGACGCGGGGCTTGAACTCACGGACCGCGAGATCGTGACCTGGCTGAAGCGGACGCTTAACCGACTGCGCCACCCAGGCGCCCCATAATTCTTAACAAATTAAAGAAGACTAAAACCATACCGAGATCTTTTCTGGACACAGGATATGAAACTAGAAGTCCCCAAGAGGAAAGCTAGAAAATTTACAAATATATGGAAACTAAACAACATACTCCATAACAACCAATAGGTCAATGATGAAAACAAAAGGGAAATTAAAAAAAAAAAATCTTTCAACAAACGAACAATGAAGCACAATACACCAAAACCTCTGAGATAATGCAAAACAAGTTCCTAGAGGGAAGTGTAGAGCAACAAATAAATATATTAAGGAAATAGATCTTGAACAACAAACCTAAATTTCTATCTCAAGGAACTAGAAAAGGAAAAGCAAACTAAGTTCAAAGTTTTCAGAAGGAAGAAAATAACAAAGGTAAGAGTAAAAAGGAAAACAATAGAAAAAATCAATTTGACCGAAAACTGATTTTTGAAAATATCAACATAACTAACAAATATTTACCTAGACTAATAAAAAAAAGACTCAAGTACATAAAATTGAAACTGAAAGAGGAGACACTACAAATAATATTCTATAAATGCATAGGATCATAAAAGATTATTCTAAACAATTATATACATAATGTAATACTACTTGGCAATGAGCAAGAATGAAATATGACCTTTTGTGGCAACATGGATGGAACTGGAAAGCGTTATGCTAAGTGAAATAAGTCTTACAGAGAAAGACAGATACCATATGTTTTTACTCTTATGAAGATCCTGAGAAACTTAACAGAAGACCATGGAGGAGGGGAAGGAAAAAAAAAAGTTAGAGAGGGAGGGAGCCAAACCATAAGAGACTCTTAAAAACTGAGAATAAACTGAAGGTTGATGGGGGCTGGGAGGGAGGGGAGCATGGATGATGGGCATTGAAGAGGGCACCTGGTGGGATGAGCACTGGGTGTTGTATGGAAACCAATTTGACAACAAATTTCATATTAAAAAAAATTAAAAAAAATATGGTAAGAAAATATATAATCTAGGAGAAATGAATAAATTCTTAGAATCATATAACCTACCACAACTGAATCATAAGAAACAATCTGAAAAGACAAATAACAAGTAAGAATTTTGAATCATTATCAAAAATCTTCCAACATAGAAAAGCTAAAGATCAGATGGTTTTACTGATGAATTCTACCCAACACTTAAAGAATTAATGCTAAATTTTCTCACTATTTCCCAAAAAGTTGAAGAGGAGGGAACACTCCCAAACTCATTTTATGAGTTCAACATTGCCCTGATAATCAAGTGAGATAAGGATTTTACAATGAAAGAAAATTATAGGCCAATATCACTTATGAATATAGATGCAAACATTTTCAACAAAATATTAGCAAACAATTCAAAAACACATGATCAGCAGAGTGGGATTTATTCCTGGCTTGCAAGGATGGCTCAATCATACAAAAACCACATTAATATAATAAAAGATAAAAGTTACATCATCTTAATAAATGAAAAAAAATAAATAAATAAAGGATCTGGTAAAATACAACATCCTTTCATCCTAAAATCCCTCAACAAAGTTACATATAAAATGAATATACCACGACATAATAAAGGACATACATTACAAACCCACAGCTAACATTATAGTCAATAGTGAAATGCTGAAAGCTATCCTCCAAGATCAGGGACAAGACACTCACTTAACATAGTACTCCAAGTCTTAGCTATAGAAATCAAGCAAAACAAAAAAAAATAAAAGGCATTCATACTGGAAAGGGGAGAGGAACAGAGAGAGATAGGGAATCTCAAACAGTTTCCATGCTCAGTGTGGAGCCTGATGTAGGGCTTAATCCCACAACAGTGAGATCATGACCTAAGCCAAAATTAAGAGTCAGATGCTCAACTGACTGAGCCACCAAGGTGCCCCACAGAAACTAGATCCTAATTGCTCTCACAACACACAAAAATTCCTAATTATGTAATAGATGGAGGTCCTAGTTAACACTCTAGAGGTTATGTTATTGCAGTAATAAATGTATCAAGTCAACACACTGTACACCTTAAACTTGTACATTATGTTCATTATATCTCAATAAAAACATAAAAACAAACTTGATTATTTACTAATCAATTAATGTATTATTTTCTAATAAAGATTGCATCGAATTTTACTCATTCCATCTAGAATCTTTCTACTAAGGTGAACCAAAATAAACACGGAATTACTTTCTATTCCACATTTTATACTGTCAACTCTAGAGAGTAGTGAGATGTAAAATTAGGTAATTAATAAACAAACAAATAAATAAAGCCCCTAGCTTCAAATGTGAAAACATCTTTTAAGTATTCAACGAAAATAAAGGAAACCTTTAACATAACCTTATTAATGTGCTAAACAGTCTGTAAAATAAAAAACTAATGTCTCAGAGTAAGATTTTTTCCAATAAATGTAATATGCCTTCAAATACCTGAGCATGGATTAAAATTTACTTTTAAAATAGACATTTAACCTGTTAAATTATTAAATTAGAACTTTAAGAGTAAATTCACAACAGCTAAATAACATCAATCAGAATCTTTTCCCTTTCTCCATTTCCCTTCCAACTAAATATTTTTAATTGTGACAGGTCATGGAAATTTTACTGGTCATGAAAATTATTTAATATCAGATAATGATTTGCCTTATGTTTCACTGTAGAATAAAATCCTAGGGCTTCATGAATATCTACCAGTGAGATACACTGTCCCTACAGTTTACCTCCATATTTCTAATCAACAACAGTCCCCAATCTCATTTTTAAACATAATACTAAAATCAAACTGAGCAAAACAATTAGAAATTGAGGGCACTGATAGGGGCACTCAATAAGATGATACTGCTCTTTTATGCATCATTTCATTCTTCTTTATTGAGCAGAATAAATAAAAGGCAGAGTGAAGCACTTTCCTCATTGGGTATCTCTCTATCTCAGCAGCTTTCCACTCATATATTCAACAAATATTAAGTAGTCTAATAACAATGGAAGCATGTTATCTTTGTTACTGGAGATGCCGTATCTGAGAAATAGCAGAACAC
This sequence comes from Prionailurus bengalensis, assembly GCF_016509475.1. NCBI lineage: Eukaryota > Metazoa > Chordata > Mammalia > Carnivora > Felidae > Prionailurus > Prionailurus bengalensis. The sequence continues at coordinate 131,677,681 of NC_057343.1, forward strand.
TGACTAATCTAACCCATCAAGAATTTCAGTCAACTTTGTGTTACAAAAGTATCTTGAATCCATTTATTTAAATCCATCTTCACTTGCACCACCTTCTATACCGAGTTTCCATTGTGGCTTATCTAGGCTTCTGGAATAGTCCACTGAAAAGTTTTCTTAAATATATTTCTGCCTCATCCAACTTATCCTCTCCATTGTATCCAAAGTCACTTATTAAAATTAAATCTATACTTATCTCCTCTCTACCTAAAACTCATAGCTGAATTGTCATCACTATTAAAATTACTTCAGAACAACTAGCATGGCTCATTGCATCCTGCCTGACCCATCACCTGGGAAACCTTCCAGACTCTTCTGGTAATCAAAAATTAATGAGCTAATTATCTAGCTTGGGAAGGCAAAAAAGAGGAAAAAAGAATAAACTGAAAGAAAATAGAACAATAAATGCTAAAAATTTAATGAAAAATAGACCAAATAAAAAACTAAAAGACTTTTCAATAAATCCAAAACTTGGTTTTTTGAAATAATTAATAAGATCTACTAACTTTAAAAAGATTGATAAATAAAAAAAGAAAATAAACCTTAAAATGTCATATATGTAAAAAGGATCATAACTACAAATTCAGGAGGAACTAAACCCATAATAACACAAGAAAAATTTTATGACAGTATATTTGAAAACTTAGGTAAGATGGTTAGGCAACAGAAAAATAGAAAATTAGAAAACTGTGTCTCAAGAAAATTGAAAATGAACTGTTGCCATAACCAATATAAAAATTTAATCTTAAAATCACTACCAACTCACTCCAAATAAAAAAAAATTAGAAGTTTTCATGGGGCAGGTAATTCTAATTCATTATAGATTGTTTTTTTATAAAAGAGAAAAAGAAGTTCTCTCATATTCAGCATATGAGGTTAGTATAAATTTGATATCAATACAAGAGAAGTATAGTATGAAAGATAAAATTTGCAGGTCAAGTCCACTAATAAAAAGAAGTTCAATACTCTAAAAGCCTTGTTAATATTGGAAAGTGAATTAATTGAATAATAAACATGACCAAGTTGTACACTGTTGTTTTTTTTCAGATATTTTCAAATTAGCATACCAAATTAGAATACTTTAATGCACTTAGTGATTTAAAAATAAGAGATCTTTTAATTGAATTCAGCATGAATTCAACTTCCTGCCAGGATACTAACTCTCATATACTCTTGATACAAATCAGGAACAAAATAAGAACGTTTGCTGTTGGGTCACCTGGGTGGCTCACTCAGTAAAGCGACCATCTCTTGATTTCAGCTAGGGTTAGATCTAGTGGTTGGTGAGTTCGAGCCCCACATTAGGCTCCGTGCTGACAGTGCAGAGCCTGCTTGGGATTCTCTCTACCTCTCATTCCGCCCCTCCCCCAATCGCTTGCTTGCTGCCTCAGCCAGGCTGGCTCAGATGGTTGGAGATTTCTGAAAAGGCTTGATTAGAGTTATATATCTGAGCTGCTGGTTCTTCTCCATTTGGTGTTTACTGGGGTTGAAATGTGGCCACTTCACTATTCTGTCTGGAGGCTAGACTGGGATAGTGCAATGGCTTGGAGATGTTCATCACTGGTCTCTTTTTATGTGTCCTCTCCACACCAGAAACTTGAGCTTCCTTACATCATGAGCACCTTGGAGAAATCATACTTAAAATGTGTCTGCCTAGCTTCAGACTGTTTCAAGAAACCAAGGCAGAAGTTGCAAAACTACTTATGATGTAGCCTCGGATATCATGCAGCATCACTTCTGCAATTCTGATTCAAATTCCAGGAGGTGTACTCCATTCGTGGATCATCCTGGACAGCTTAAATCATGTTTTCTTGGAACTTAGAGAAGATAACTTTTTTTTTTGAGTATATAGTGATGTGAAGAAGAAATATAATACCATTCTGATTTTCTCTTTCTTTTTGGAGGATTCTTTTTTTTTTAATGTTTATTTATTTTTGAGACAGAGAGAGACAGTGTGAGTGGGGAAGGGGCTGAGAGGGAGGGAGACACAGAATCCAAAGCAGGCTCCAGGCTCTGAGCTGTCAGCACAGAGCCTCATGTAGGGTCTGAAGCCCCAAACCACGAGATCATGACCTGAGCCAAAGTTTATGCTCAACTGACTAAGCCACCCAGGTGCTCCTCTTTATAGAGGATTCTTGAAGTCTGAGTGTATTTTCTTTCTTTTCGTACCCACAGAATTTAATATAGGCATCCACATGTAAAATGTAGTCAAATGTGTGATGTACAATTCAACATGATTACAAAAATTCTGCTTTTGCATTTTATGTTAGTCTAGGTAATTAAAAATCAATGTTCTATGTCTCAGTGATATTATCACTTAATTTTCCTATGTATTGTATTAAAGCATAGTATCTCAAATTAACCTGTTTTCTTACTTGTTTGCTTATCAGAGTTTCTAAGCTAGTCCCCTGAAAGTCTTAGGAGAAACACCATCTATTCTGGTTCTTCCTTTGATGCAATTTCCTTTCTTGAAGTCAAATTTCTCACTCTCAAAGAAAGCAAACAAGCATGCCAACAAACAACTCCCCTTTCTCTGTTGACATTTATACTAAGGTCTGGCATTATCACTGCATCAGCTGTTTTCAATTAAATTTCCCAGGCTGTTGCTGGGTAAAAGAGTAAACATATTGTTTTTTAAATGGCCTGAAATCTTTTAAATATCAACCAGTATCATATAAACAACTTAAAGCAACAATTATAGTTTTAGAAGATTACTTTTCACTACATACACCTCTTAACCTCTTGTTTTACCCCACCAAGTTCAGGCTAACTTATCCCAATTACATTTCTAATAGTTGTTTTTTTTCATCCTATTTCTTTTATAAATAAGCGAGGTATTTATTGTAATGTTAAATGGTCTTTTGCCATATTAAGACAGTAGTGAATTTAGTGAGTAAGAACATTTGAGTCAAGTAAGAAAAATTGTTTAAATACTTTCCTTTTCATTTTGAAATATATTTACTCCACTGGGCTACATCTCATTTACAGGAGTGGCCTCTGGTAACCCACAGTGGGTGTTCCAGGGCTGATAAATTCATTCCAGTAGGTCTGTGCTCCAATTAGCATAAAAAGAACAATCCCAATAATTTAACAAAATGCTTTCTTTTGTGAACAGAAGCAATAGGAATACTCATGTATTTGTATCCTTCAAAAATATCATTTGAAAATAATGGCCTTTAGTGTCTCCTAAAATTTCAAAAAAAAAAAATAAATAAAGGCTGCCAAAATAAATAAAAAATCCTTTAATGGAAGAAATTCTGCTTGCAGTTGAACATCTATAAGGGATTTTGAACAATGCTGATCATGGACAGAGGCATTAAGAAGAATAGATTTTTCCTGACAAAGATACTTCCTGAATATACAGAAATATTCAAAGTAAACTCAAGTATCTGAGATAAACAGCTGGTCTTGGCCTTAAAGAAAGGTAAGCACTAGTCATTTGATGGAGTCAGTGATATTTTAAGAATAGACACCAGAGAAGAATTATGAATAGAGTATCTGCCCTAGAGTGGAAAAACATCATGCGATTTATTCCATTTTTTTCCTATCTGTATATGCCAATACCCAAGACTGAAGTCTCTGCCATGGGCTTAAGCACAGTTACACAGTGAGCAATGTTCTTTCGTATTTATATTTTTATCACTGAATAACCAAAGTAATCAGATGGGGAATGAGTTTCGGTTGGGTTTTGGTTTTTTCCTAAATTCAAAAACAGAAGCCCTATGTTGCCCAAAGTCACAAGGAGCAGAATTAGGACATTGATCTAGGTCTTCTGACTTAACCAAACTTTCTTACTTCCTAACCTGCATTTTATCCTGACAAACACACGTCTTCTTTTCAAATGCTACAATAATAAAGACTAAAATCAGGGAATTCCCTGTGTTTACTCATTGAGGTTGGGTAGTGTGCAGTCTCCTGATTTCTCTACATTGTATCACACTGTGTCTTTCCTTCATTCAGAGAAGTTTAGAGAGTACACCTAAAAGTCATATTTTAAAAATCCCTCTTAAGTGAAGAAGGCAAGCTTTGCAACACTGTAATACAGGTGAAATTTTTCCTAATTCTACTTTTCCTCCAAAGGAGATGAACCTTGAAGCTTCATGACTACATGACATCATGACCTTGAAAGAATTAACTTCCTACCAAGCACACCACAGTAATTAAGCAACCATTTTAATTGGGTTGGTTTTAAAAAAAAATGAAGGAAACGTTTGAAAAGTAAAAGTTTAAATTTTAAACCACAGTTTTGCAAAATCTTTTCTGACAGCATAAATAAGACAGATAAAACTCACTTAAAAAACACTGGTGTGACAAAAAATTAGTTTGGCATTATTGGTGTGTACTTTTTATAAGAAGAGATGAGGGGATAAAATGGAGGTAAAATGCTTGGGGTTCAAGAAGCAGAAAGGGAAACATGGAGCATAACCTTACAATAACTAGACAGAAACATCATGGTATATAAAGCCAATAAAAAGAAACCAAAACACTAATTTAGTATTAATTTTTTTTAGCTAATTTGCAAGGTCACAACGTATCTTCTGGGTCCATCGTTAGCCTTTGGATAACCCAAGTTATCCAAACGACTGAAGTTTAAGGATGTTAACATATTAACACATAAGTCACATTAAAATACTTACAAACACATAAATACCAATATTTAGTCAAATTCATCAAGGTCTGTATCAACCTAGTGGACCTAGAGGACTATGGAAACAAAAAGTCTCTCCTGTATTTCAGGCACAGCTCAAACCGGATTGCTGTATCAATTTTTGACTTTGACTTTTTATGTGTGAGCTTCACTCTTAGGGAGGACAGGAGGATCCTGAAAGGCAGGACGCTGCCTTCACCCGAAGCCCTAAATCATAGTATCACTAAATCTAGAGTTAGTAAGTCTTTTCTTATAGCTCTTCTAAGAATTGAACAAACCTGTATTTGTGGAAATCCCACCAAGTTTTTTATAATCTCAATGCATTGAGTTTTATGTTCAGCCCTTCACAGTGGACAGTGGGACAGGATAGGTGAATTAGCTTCAAGTAATGAGGACCCTTGATTAGAAATGCTGATAGGGTGAATTCTAGGGAATCATATGGCCAAAAAAGGGGAGGAGGTAAAATCATATAAGAAAATGAGGATACTGTTAAAAGCAGAGGAGGGGGAATAGATGTCGGAAAACGTATGAAAGTAATATGTGACTCTAACCAACAAATAAAAATGAAAAACGGTTCAAATCTATTAGAGTGTGTAAGTGAATAGGTAGGTGTGACAGTTCTCAGATATCCAGGCTGGTGAAGGCTCTGCCATCTTCCACTTGTGCTTCTTAAGGTGGCCCTGAACATCCTTTTTCTCACAGCTTGACAAAAGGGAAAAAGACCATAGGAAAAAAGGCATCAAAGAATACTTTTAATTTTTCCCATTGAAATGTAATATAGAAATAGGTAACTTTATAAAGCACAAGTGAATTATCACCCTTATAACCATCATTCAGGTCAAAAAATAGCATCAAGAAGCTTCTTCCTTGCTGCTCCCAATTACTACCTCTTGCCTCTGAGCCAAAGGCAATCTCAGTCTGAACTTCTAACACCATACGATAATTTTGCCTTTTTATAGACTTGGGTCAGTTGGCACAAGAGACCATGATATATCCATATCTAAAGTGGTGTTTACTACTTATGATTGAATTCCACTAACTAGAAGTCAGCCACATGGACATACTTGCCTACAAGGAGGGTATGTGCCACTCAAATAGTAGTAACTAGCTACAGAAGATAGCCAACAAATATCTACTGTAGACTTCTGAGTGTTTTCTAATCATTACCTCCTCTCAAAATCATAGCACCATCAGGTTCCAACAACACATAATCTTCCTTGCCAAGTCAGGAAAGAGATACCTATAAACATTAATGCTTTAATATTTTGTCCCTACCACTGGGTTTAAGTAAATTCAAGCAGAAACAACTTGATCTCTACAAGATGATTGATCTAGGGGTCCCTGGGTGGCTCAGTCAGTTGAGCACCTGACTCTTGATTTCAGCTCAGACTGTGATCCCAGGATCATGGGAAAGGCCTTCCAGTTTGAGCTTAGAGTCTGCTTAAGATTCTCTCTCCCTCTGTCTCTCTGTCCCTCTCCCGGCTTTATCTATCTATCTATCTATCTATCTATCTATCTATCTATCTATCATTGTTTATGAATGTTTAGTCAGTAAAAACTGGATGGGAAATATTGCCTTGGCAAGTTCCTTGATAATCTTGTCCTAACTCACTCTTCAAGTATTATATTTTACAGTTGCGATGGCCTTGATTTTGTCCCCCCAGAATCTGAAACTAAGTTCAAGTCCTCATTCCCAATGTTACTGTATTTGGATATAGGGCCTTTAAGGAAGAAATTAAGGTCAAATGAGGTCCTACAAATAGGGCCCTAATCTATATACACTGTTGTTATTAAAAGAAGAGACAGTCAACTGTGCAAGCACAGAGAAATGGCCATATAAGGACACAGCATGTTTGTAAATCATCAAGAGAGTCCTCACCAAAAAACTAATCCTGCTGACACTTTGATCTTGGACTTCCAGTCACTACAACTGCGAGAAAACAGATTTCTCTTACATTTATGGTTTTCCATTATTGCAACCCAACACACTAATACATCTGTATTTCCCTTCAATTTTCTCTTTGCTTAGAGAAATCTTCACCATCTAACCTAAGGCCTATCCATTTGTGAAGCTTCACTGAACACTGCGGTTCACCACGAAGTCCCTTGGCATCCTTTTTGTTCCACAGTCTATGTGGAACTGGCTATCATTCTGTAACTCCCATGGTCTATTTTTCTGTGTATTATCTCTCGCTCTGTATACAGTCTAAGCTCTTTGAGTTCATAGACTAGGCCCCAGTCCCCTCAAGAACGTGTTTAAGTCACTACAGGTAAAACAGACCCACAGAGAATCTAATTTTGTAAAGGAAGAAATAGCATTTGACCTTGAAGAAGGTACACCTTTGATGAACAGAAGCTTTTGCTAACAACTGTCAGTCATGCTGTCCTGTGGGCTTCTGAAGACTCCAAATGACTTTGTAATACATACTACTTCATTTATGAGAAAACAAATTTAGATTCATTAACTTATCCAAGATTACACAACTGATTGGTGTCAATGTTTTTCTTGGTTTTTCGACTATGGCACACTTGTGTGTCATATACCACACAATCTCTTTTCGAGGTTGACAGAGAATATGGACCTATCATTTCTTTGTTTTGCCTTTCACATCACTAGATTGATTTTATATTACCTGACAGTGGATTTACATATTAGGGTATGAGCATTCTAAAACTCTTAACACTAAGAGGACTTAAAATAATGATTTCCTCAGGTACAGAATGAACATTTTCTTAGTTGACTTTTTTTTTCCCCCCTAACTTGTTTGAGGTATTTTTCATCATTTCATGGGCCTACATTCAAATACCTTTGTAACTGTGTACTTTGAACGTTCAAAAACTCTACTTCTTAGCTAAGGAATCCCAACGGAGACAGTCACATTGTGGAATGACTCTAATACTAACCTAATGCCTTTCTCACTATTATAGCCAAACACACACACCAGGTTTTCAGTTATAAGAGTGCTTTTCTTTATGATAAAAAAAAAAAACCTGTACACAATGCAAACTTCTAGATACCAACGCTAGGCTTAACTACAGTCCTATTTCAGGTTTCCATGTAAGCCAACTGACTGAGCTCACTACAAGGAGAGAAGTATAAGCTGCTATACCTGTCAGCCTAATTTGGGGGTGTGGGCTACATAATTCTGTGATCACATTTATTATCGATGCTATGATCAAGGCAATGTTTGAGGACTCATATCATCTTTCTCACTTTGCAAGCCCCTTACCTACAAGTGAGCTTTTGCCAGACAAGACTGAAAAAGTCTTGATTTATAAGAATAATCCCCACAAAAAGGAAAAGAATTTTCAATATCTAGTCTAGAAGCTTTGTAGCTAAATATTTGCTATATTGTGCATTCTGAGAGGGATAGAAAATGCCAGGCCATCATTTGTCCTCTTCCTTCAAACTGTATCACAACTTTAACAGTCTCATTGTTCATTTAAAATTGGCCTGTGAGCAAGCTGGTGCAGTCACTCTGGAAAATATTATGGAGGTTCCTCAAAAAATTGAAAATAGAACTACCCTATGACCCAGCAATTGCACTACTAGGCATTTATCCAAGGGATAAAGTTGTGCTGTTTCAAAGGAAACACATGCACCCCCATGTTTATAGCAGCACTATCAACAACAGCCAAAGTATAGAAAGAGCCCAAATGTCCATCAATGGATGAATGGATTAAGAAGATGTGGTATATATACACAATGGAGTATTACTCAGCCATCAAAAAGATGAAAGCTTGCCATATGCAACTACAGGGAGGATGGAACTGGAGGGTATTATGCCAAGTGAAATTAGTCAGAGAAAGACAAATATCATATGACTTCATTCATATGAGGACTTTAAGAGACAAAACAGATGAACATAAGAGAAGGGAAAAAAATAATATAAAAACAGGGAGGGGGACAAAACAGAAGAGACTCATAAATATAGAGAACAAACTGAGGGTTATGGAAGGGGTTGTGGGAGGGGAAAGGGGCTAAATGGGTAGGGGGCACTAAGGAATCTACTCCTGAAATCATTGTTGCACTACATGCTAACTAATTCGGATGTAAATTTAAAAAAATAAAAAATAAAACAAGTTAAAATAAAAAAATAAAATAAAATAAAATTGGCCTGTGAAAAATGATTTCCCCGTCAGAAGAACTAGAAACAATTTTGAAGTCACATAATGCTTGAAGGCCCCATTAGTCCCTAATCTCATGATTCCTATCATGGCAAGTGCTTCTGACTTTCAAAATGTACTGACCCCATTTTCCTCCCCCACCACCCTTCCAATTCATTCAAACCTGTGATTTGCATCTTCTTTCTGCTCCCAATCCCTGTGCTTGTCACAGTTGCGGTTCCGCTCCCCAAGTCCACTACGATCTTTCTTAATAAGAAACCAAATATTTTTAAACATACAAAAAGTTGCTATACCTTATACCAAATCCTGAGTTTCACAACAATTTCAAATACACCCAGAGCTTCCGTTCTACCTGGTTGCAACAGCTATGACCCTCCAAGTTGCCTCAGGCCTTTGTCCATATTTTATCCATGTAACTGCAATTTACTCTGAAATGTTAAATACATTGATCAATACCTACTAGTTCCAATTTAGCTCTTTGGGAAGTAATAATGAAATCTGCTATTTTCACTTAGATGCAGGTTCCCCTCAACCAAGGCAATTAGTTCATATATTGTTCTAGGAGCTCGAACAAGAACGCTTGGTTACAACTAGGCAGTCTATTCCTTCATGACAAGAAAGAACCCTGCATACCTCAGCTGTTCTTAATGAGATTACTCAGTATTTCTGACAGTGACTGATCTAATATGACTCAGCTTTTTCCAAACTGATTTTCTCTTTTCAAGAAAGAAACCAGACCATGTTGCCCAAACCCCCAAACTATGCTGAATAATTTCAAGTACAGATCCATTTACGACAACTAAATATATTTCACCAAAATGCTTTCATCAATTTGACTGGGGAATCTCGATTTATCGGACTACAACCACCAGACATCTTTTATTCTCCAGTAACTGCTACCAATGGTGCTTTGGGAATTTCCTCTTTTACCTTTGTACAGTAAGCTTCATGAACAGTAAACGGAGGCACCTTTAATCACTTTTTGGGTATTGTCAGTTATTAACACAGCTTAGTACAGATAATATTTTAATTTCATACTGGGTGCAAAGCCATGTGGCCACAATAACAGCTTATTGGTATGGTTTACCTGTTGGCTTAGGTAACTTGGGCTAACATAAAGGCAAATGTGATAGGAATCTTCTTAGAGCTCCCTTCTTTGTTTCCTGGGCCTGCCTCTCTGGTTTGTAGGAGGGAAAGACAAACAACCCATGTTTAGTTGCCCGTCCTTTTTGTAGTTGTTACTGTTGTTTACCCACATATGTACATGGTGGTGAGATAGTGGTTCCCTTCACATTGCCTATCAGCTCTTCAGCTCACTGTCTGCAGGGCTACTCAGTCCCAAGCCACCCACCCTCAGTCACACTTTTCAACCCATGTGAGATTCAACTTAACCTCCACCATGAGGTATGATGCTGCTGTACTCACATGCAACTCATTTTTGTCCACACTGCGCCAGTTTCCAGTAGCCTCCAAGTTCACCTATTTCTAAAGCCCAACTTTGGGTCCAAGAGAAAACAGGATCAATCTTCCACATTTTTCAAATATCCGGAAACTGCAGAGGTAACTCTTGTCCCCTCACAGTATAGCAAAATCACCATGCAAGCTCTCACTGTAACTCTTTCTATAGAAGCAGAGACTTGGAATAAAGTCATCAAAACTTTCACTCAGGAAACATCCACTAAAACCTATCTGTCACCCTTTTATTACCAATCTCTACAAAACTCAGACATACAGTCTCTGTATTGCTATACAAACCAGTCCCAAACTCATCCTGAAACAACAGTCATTTGTTATCAAACAAAATTTTGGTCTCAACATACTGCTATTTTCACTATAAAATCTGCCCTGAAAAGAAAAAACAAAAAGTCTGCCCTTTTTGATAACTTGAAATAATAAGAAATTATCTCAAACAATATTTCACAACATCCTGCTGCAAATCACCACGGGGGCTCTTCTTCTTTTTTAAAATTTTTTAATGTTTATTTTTGAGAGAGAGGGAGAGAGAGAGTGAGCGTGAGTGGGGGAGGGGCAGAGAGAGAGGGAGACACAGAATCCAAAGCAGGATCCAGGCTCTGAGCTGTCAACACAGAGCCCAATGTGAGCCGTGAGATCATGACCTGAGCTGAAGTCAAAGCTTAACTGACTGAGCCATCCAGGTGCCCCACAACGGGGGTTCTTCTAATTAGAACTTCTTTTCCTCTATAGAAAATTGTTGTTCATCAAAAAGACAAAGATTACTAGTGATAGTGATCCCATCAAGTCCTATAAAAGTACCGTGAGATCAAATACCTTGGGAATACAGTTGACACAATACTTCTCTTACAAAGATGAATAAACCATAAATGTACATGTATGTGTCTAAGTAGTGGAGACGTAGGATTATATGTGCTTGGCTGAATTTCTGGCACTACCATTTACTACCCAGCTGGTTCCAAGTTACTTGACTTCTCTGTGCTTTCAGATTCTCCATCCATGAAATAAAGGAGCAGTAATAACTTTTGGCTCATAGGGAGATTGAGAATTAAAAAAATATATAAGATATGTAAAACTCGAAACCTAATCTATACACTTAGTACATGCTTAATAAATGATAAATATTAATGTTATAAATATTTCTCCAACTTATTGGACCACGAATACCTATTTTGACAAGTTCCAGGTTAGGAATATATTCAATGCGAAGCTATTGTGCATTCATCTCCCTTGGGCCCGTTTAATGCTGAACCTTAAATAAGCCACCTTCATCCCTTTGCCTTGAATTTGAACACACTGATGGGACTCCTGTGAAGTCTAATATAATCTGCTTCATCATAAAAGCAATTTTTTTTTCACATAAAGGGAAACAAGTTTCTAACTTCACACGCTCAGATGACTAATTGCTACACTAAGTAAGTTTGACTGAAGGGTAGCCAAAGTAAACAGACATGACCTAAGAAAACGATTAAGGAACAGCCACATGAATATGTAGTGTGAGAATCTGGGAATTACAGTAATGAAATGATCCCCAAAGCAGCAAAGGAGTGGTATGATAAAAATGTTGATAAAAGTTAATTAATAAATTCATGCACTAGTAATTAAGAGGTCGATTTAAGCTTCCACACTCTCCACTCTGTGCATTATCCCACGGTAAACAAAAGGAAAATGAGAGATTAGAGAGAGCAAGGTGCTGTTAAACCCAAGGGTAAATGTTAAAGAACAAGTGTCTGTATGAACTGTAAAAGTGACAAATGAAAATTCCTGCCAGATCAAGTCTTTTTGCCAACATCCCTGGCAGAGCAGCCAATAATAGAGAGTCACTGTTTTCCCATGCAGATGTATATTCTACCTCTAATGATGCAGATATTTTTTTAATATTAAATTAAGCTAAACTCAGCATCCCAACAGCGTCCACCACTGTGTGTGTTTCTACCTCCTAAAGCAAAACAAAGTCCAACCTCTCTTTTAGCGGGAAACCCCTCATTCATTTGGAAAAACAATATAGTGGCGCTCAGGTCTGATTCTGCAGGTTAAAGGCATCCACTTCATTAAGAGTCTACATGTAACTGCACTAACCTGAAGTTTGTCCAGGGGCCGCATGTTCCTTCACAAGTTATCTCACTTAAACGTTCACACTGAGGATACACGAAATGTGAATAAATTCGTCTTTGTTGTTTTGTACTCTACAATCTAATGAATTCTAAGTTTGTCTTCAAATACAGGCAACAGAAATCTGTTACTATTGAGTTTCCTCACTGGACCTGAATCAACAAAGAATCTGAGTACAATCCTGGAAATTCCTATCAGGTAAAGCAGAGTTGCTGAATATCAAATATGTAATGCTGGGTCACAAGTATTATTAGGAAATTAGATTTCCTGTCTGGTGACTTACAGAGTATATAACATACAGTCTAAGGTAGTAATAAGTGGTTTGCTATGTCTCTGTCATCTGACCTATATCAAAGAGATGGCTCAACTTGAACTTCATCGGGAACATGCCATCATCTGAAGAGTAACCTGATTTAAAAATGAAACCAGACAAAGATTGGTGGTCACTAGGCAAAAATACCATGGCTTTCGGTTTGGTGCTAAATAATCCTTGCTTCAAAGACATCAAGGACAAGGCGGGTTGTGTTGCCTTAACTCTTCTTCCACATGTTTCAGGGATCTAATTCCTTATGCTCTAACAAATAAATATCCAGCAAACTACGTTAAAAGGAAGAGGCTTTTGGATTGAAAAGCAAAATGCGCATCAGCTGTCATGACCACATTGCTGAAATATTTTGTTTCCGTTGGTGAGGGGAAGAAACACTCTTTTTAATTCAAGAATTCTAGTCATGGCTTGATCATTGATTCAAAGATGACTATTATGGATTCCAGAACTTTTCAGAAAAACTATTTTACTTCATTTTTAATTAGAGGTTCAGAAGTAACTCAAATATATTTGCACATAGAATACCTTTGTTCTGAAGTTCCAAATACAGTAATTCACTGTTGACACGTGGGTAAAAATAATGGCACTGATGTATTTCTGGATTAAAATATATTCATAAGTTTTAGTCAGGATAGATCTATCACACTGCACTGCATTTTGGCACTGCAGAAAAAAAATATTAAAACCATCACTAAAGTCAGGCTCAGTCCAGGATTCCATCACTCTGCTACCCTTGAGAAACCACTGCTTTTCCTATCTGCCTAAGTCCTCAGGCTGCACTCAAGATACCCACATTTCACAACACTGCAAAGTACCTCAAAATACCTGCAAAGAAAAAATATATAAAGTGTAATAATAAAATGACATTACTTAACTGGGTATCTTAGTTTTATGCTGCTATCACAAGTAAAGGAAATTAAATTTGAAGAACACATTTCAAAATGACCTGAAGGTCCATTGTTGAATCTCAACTAAGGAAATTACAATGAGACTACAATTCACACAATGTCCTATCTTAGTCCTTAATTTTGGTGGCAGGCAAAGTTTTCCCACAAGGTTACAAAATTAATAAAAACTAAAGGGAACACAGGCAACTAAAAGCTAACATTCCAATAAGCTTGAGTATAAAGTGAGTAGAAGAGAAAACATTTTTTTTCTTAAAACCTCTGAGGGAGCTACATAGGAGACAAGGTAACTCTATCTTACAATACAGCATAAAATTGGGTTTAGAGATATAGCAGTGATCCAAAAAAAAAAAAACTTCTCTACTTACAAAAGAGTGTTAGTGATTTCTGACAAATGGAGCATTTTGAAGAACTCTTACATGCTTCTCCAGAATGCTGAGTAAAATGCTCCATTTACCTTGGTTTAAACTTGTAAAGAATTACATTTTCCCTGAGACTGAAAAGCTGAAGGCAGAGAAATTGTTCAGAAATTCCTGAGCGTCAATTTTGCTTTCTTTCTTTAAATGTACTTATGGCTTTATTGGGGTGTATGTGTTAAGTTTTTCCTGAATGGTGATGTTAGTCTGTGTCTTGCATTGGGCAAGATTCTTCCTGAATTAATTAATAACTGGGTCCCATATGAAAGCCAAGGTTGTAGACAAGTCTTCCAAGTATGCTCTACTGGCTCCTGCTTAGTACTGCTAATTTGTTTCTTTTGTGTTCAAGATGCTCTACCCAATAAATTTGGAACTTAGGGAAGATATATTTCCCCCACACTTTACTTACCTGCAATGCTGCAGAAGTTTATAATCGATTTTCTTTTCCTGTTAAGAAGAGGTTAATAGCAGGCATTGTTGACCTGTTTGCTTACATATTGCTGGAAAGAAAAATTAGAAATCTTTGGACATTTCTTTAACAAAGCTCCAAGAAGTCTTAAGAAAGCAATATAGGAGTTGGATATTTTTCAGTAGGAAACCAAGATGATGAAAGGAATAAAGTTCTGAAACTCAAAGAGGTCCGTCAGACAAAATACACTGAAATTCTTTACCTCTTTCAATATTAAAAATACATAAAGAATATTGCAAAGAATCTTAGATAAGAAAATATTCCAATTTTCAAAGATGAAAAAAGTTTTCCATTTAGATTTCATAAACTGAACAAGTTGTAATGTCTGAAAAGCAGAACTGAAATTATCTTAAAGAGACTGTATCTGCAAAATGTCCACTTGAAACTCTAAATCATCCATCAAATGTTCTGCTATTTTAACTTGCTTTAACCTGATGAATCATGACATTAAGCACTTTTCATAACAATAGACACATGGTACACAAAGTACGTGTGTATGTGTATTGCCTTATACTACAATGTTAAGTCAAAGTCATTAGAGAAGACACCTTGGTCTTATTCTTGACTGTAGTGAGAAAACATCCAGTATTACCAGTAAGTATGACATC